>NC_029786.2:86661692-86663010 GCF_000816755.2 Arachis ipaensis
CAATTAAATGTCAATTTTTATTATGGTATAAAAAAAGATAATAAATTAGTCACTAATACAAAATACTTTTTCAATTTAAGGAAATAAGTGAGAAAACAAAAGATAACACAATAATATCAATATATTAATATATTTATATATCATGTGTTATTACTTGTTTGGTATCCATGTCAATCTATGCTTAAAAAGATAAAAAAAAAAAATTCAATGATGGTTTATTATATATTTATTTTTTATCACCTATATTATTAAGAAACAAAGTGGTACAGTGGCATGGGAAGTGCGCTGCATGCGCGCTGCCGAACTGGCCAAACCATCGATTCACTGATTTTTCGATCGAACCGACTAGTCTGGCCGGTTCTTATAACTATGGCTGAAATAATAACTCCCTCAAATTTTTTGTTGCTGCTGGATACCTATATTTGACTGATTTGATTCTTACATAGGTGCTATTGATTTAGTATAATTAATTGAATGTAGTTTTTAATTAGGTGTTTTTTTGCTAGAATTTTAAAAGTGTCTTTATCACAAACACCACCAGAAACACCACTTATAATTTTATAATGTATTATTAATATGTTTGTGAAAACATGTATATTAATTTTTGATTTTAATTTTTTTTATAATCTTATACTTATATTTAATTAAGACCTGGTTAACCGGATGAATTAGTAACTCACCGGTTGAATGAGTGACTCCAACCTATAACCGAGTCAATTATCTGGTCGGTTCTAATAACTATGCTAAAAATTATGGGTGTTCAAATTCAAAACGATCCAAATTAAACTGTTCATCCAATTTAATTTAAATTAAAAACGATTAAAATCACACTAATTTGAATTTGATTCATTCTATTTTTTACAAACTGTATGGATCGGATCAGATTTCTAATCTACTTTTTAAAACCAATCCAATCTAATCCAAATTACACAATGGTAATTTATAAAATCGTAAATCCAATCCAAACCGATTGAAATCGGATTACATTGGTTCGGATTTTCTTTAAAAAGTTATTCAATCCAAACTGCACAGATCGGATGAGTTTCAAAACCAATTCAACTCGAACACCCTTACCAAAAACTCTGCTTCGTCCTTTCTTCATCTGCCATTCTATATCCATCGTTGTCACTGTGTTTTCTCTAATCTCTACCCACAAATGCACGCAACACCACCACAGATATCATTCTTTGAAACTCTGATATTGCATCACCTAAGCTTCCAATCCACAATTTCTGAGTTACCATCAACATTCATAATTTAGGACAAACTTACCGTCTTTTTTCTTTTCTCCTTTTTCTATTTTTTTTGCTAGTGTTCG
>NC_029786.2:86663057-86670907 GCF_000816755.2 Arachis ipaensis
AGGTCTCAAATCATTGAACCTTTATTCTGCAATTAACCAAGCTCTCCACATTGCTTTAGACACTGATCCACGGTATGTGTCATCATTGTTATTGTTACTGTTGTTGTTTTTATTGTTATGATGGACTTTTTAGAGAAAGTACATGGAACTAACTTTTAGGTAGTCAACATTAGTCAATTTGAGTGTTTAGGTTTATAATTTAAGATTTAGGGTCAAAAGGATTATAATTTAGGTTGTAGAATTTAAGATAAACAAATTAATTTAAAAAAAAGTTGGCTGATGTTGGCTGAAAATAGTTAGTTATGTAGCATTACTCGAAAATGTCCTAGATATTTTGCAATTTTCTTTTGATGTGTATCATGTGCATTGAGTTGGGAGAGAGGGGAGTGGGAAGTAATAACATTGTGTTTTAATAACTGAAATCATATTGAAAATTGTTCCTATATATTGGAGAAGTGATTATTAGGTACTAATAGTCTAATACTATTGAATAGTTGAGATGACAAATAGTATTAGAAATTCTATGTTTCAACTCTCTTGTATAATAATGCATTTATACATGATTTTGACAATGAAATTGTTACTTATCTTAGTGTGTATTCGATGATGCTTAAGTTTTCCATAGAGATAACTTTTTTATCAAGAATGTAGAAACTTTGTCCGCAACGTCTTTGATTAGTTTTCTGCGCTAATGTAAAGTGTTAGAGCGATAGTAAGCAATCGGAACCGAGAAAAAGTAAGAGAGAATGAATATGGTTTTTGAGCTTCAATTATTTAGACATTGGCTCTTACCTTTAGGTTTGACTAACTAAATCTAACCATTGCTAATATGAAGCTTTGTATCCTACTATCCTAGTATACATACATAAATAACAAGTATTATTATTATTAACAAGAGAAGGATAATAATAATTATGGAGCATAATCTATCCCTCATTATAAAAGATTAGGGTAAACAAGAATACACAAGCAGCAACATAGAAATGGAGCGAATTTCTCCAATCTCTCTGCATCTTTGGGAAAAGATACTCTTCTAAAAATTTTATACTCTTTAAAGATGTGAGTGTTATGCTCTATCCAAATACCCTTACTAGTACCAGAAATAGCAAATTCGCATAAATTTTTGGTTTTCTTCCTTCTCCCAAAACACTTTAAACAAGAACTGATTTAAGTCTCTATGTTGCACCCAACACCCATCAAAGATGCTAAACAATGCATTCCATGAAAATGTAGCATCTGGACAATTTAAAAGCAAATATGATACTGATTAAGAATTCAATCCACACATATTGCACATGTCTAGGAAATAACGTGGCTTCCAGCAGGCAATTGTTTTTAAAAAAAATCATATGATTTTATTTCTTCTAGGATTAATTCGATCCCATTGTTGAATGAAATTGATATAAGTGTATGTATTTCTAGTACACCTTTAACTTCCCATTTACATATCTTTAACTCTCATTGTGTGAAACAAAATTATTTTTTCGTATAGCATCAATATTATGTTCAACCTCATCTTCTCTTGCATTTGATTTCAGTTCTTATGTTTTCGGAGAAGATGTGAGCTTTGGTGGGGTCTTCCGTTGTACAACAGGATTAGCAGACAAATTTGGGAAGAAAAGGGTTTTCAATACTCCCTTATGTGAACAAGTATTTCTTTACTTCTTTGTTGCCTTTCTGTTTTCTCTTTTCTTGTTCTATTCCCATTCTCCCCCTAAATTTTTATGACTTGTTATTATTCTAAAATCTCACTAGACAGTTCTAGGAAGATGTGTTCAATTGAAGATCCAAAATGATTCAGTGAACTTCTTTAGTTCTTTCTTGCTATGTATGTTTCTAATTGTTTGTAACTAGTATTCCTTTAGCACTGATGTAAAACAATTATGCTGAAATGCTATTCATAGGGTATCGTTGGCTTTGGCATTGGTCTAGCGGCAATGGTGAGTCTCAGAGCTTAAAATAGTTTTACTTCCTAGTTTTTAACCAACGAATTTAGTTTTCCTTCTCCTTCTCTTTTTCATGTAACAATTGTTTAAACTCCTTTTATATTTTACATGGCAGGGAAATCGAGCCATAGCAGAAATTCAGTTTGCAGATTACATTTTTCCTGCTTTTGATCAGGCATTCTCCCCTCTCACGGCTAGTTTTATTCAAAGCTAATTTCGATAAGTAATTGATCAGTTATTGTTTCCAGATTGTCAACGAAGCTGCTAAATTCAGATACCGAAGTGGGAACCAATTTAATTGTGGTGGTAAATTTCTTTTCCTGCTTTAACGTTGGAAGTTCTGGCTTATTTCTATTTTCACCTGTTGCATGAAAATCGTTTTACTCACTCCTATAGGTTTAACGATTAGAGCCCCTTATGGAGCTGTGGGCCATGGTGGGCATTACCATTCTCAATCCCCTGAGGCTTTTTTCTGTCATGTTCCTGGTATCAAAGTATAGTGCTTTCATACATTCATCTTTTGCTGGTTAAACTTTTCTTCATTTTTGTTTAAAGGTCCTCGTCATGTGTAAGATGATCATCGGTTTAGACTAAGTGATAGTGAACATGCATGCCTAAATCTAGTCATCAAATTAAGACAGCTAAAAAATAATGGAATTAATAGAAAGCACCTGCATCTTACCTCCCAGATGAAGCGTGGCAGGATATCTCAAATTTTTTTGAAGTACCATTAATTTATTCAATGATATGCTTGGTGGTGTTTAGGCCTTGAGTATAAAACTGATTTCATTCAGGAGCATCTTAACCCCTGTGGTTGATAATATAAATCAGAAATAGTTTAAAATCCATTGACCAGTCACAAATGGTAATATGATTTATACTAGTTCCTTGTTTATGATATCTATTCTTACATCTTTGAACCAAAGTTACAATGGAATTTCTGCTACCATCAATATGAAACCCGTAAATTCCATTATCACCGACTTTGAACCTAAGTTAGATACCTATTGCATGCAGTTTACTACTTGTATACACAGATTTCATATAATTAACGATCTTAATGTAGAATACTGTTGTTTTATGGTTGGTACTTTTTTACGAAATGGCTCGAGTGTTTCTTGTAAAGGTGGTCATCCCTCGAAGTCCCCGAGAAGCAAAAGGGCTATTGCTGTCTTGCATTCGAGATCCAAATCCTATCGTATTTTTTGAACCGAAGGTTGTGTTTTATCATGAGAATTATGTCTTCAGCTTCTTTATGGCATTTGACTTGTGAAAATTAAATCATTTGAATCTTGGTTTCAGTGGCTATATCGTTTGGCTGTTGAAGAAGTACCAGAGGATGATTACATGTTGCCACTATCCGAGGCAGAGGTACAACACAAGTCGCATTAAATTCATGAAATGAAGTTAGAAGTTCGTCATAACTACAGAATGATAATTCTGTGAAACATTTAGTCTAATAAATTTTTTTAACATATACTCAGGTGGTTCGGCAGGGAAGTGATATTACACTTGTTGGATGGGGAGCTCAATTATCTATAATGGAACAAGCCTGTCTAGATGCTGAAAAAGTAAGTTGCATTGCCACAAAAATAGGTTACAACATGTATTCTGCATCACACAATAATTCTCCATGGTTTACAGTATGTTGGGCAAGTTGTCGGGCAAGTTGTCGCTGAAGAATTACACTTGGTATTTGGAATCAATCTTTTTTTCCAGAAAGGGAAAACAAATTGAATTTGGGGTTGGGATATTTTATCATACGTTTGGTTGAGTTACATGTGGAAGGAAACATTTTTTTTAGAATTCTAATGTCAGAGGGAAGCTGATTCTGTTTCCATGATTGACAAAAGAAATTAACAGACTAGAATTGGAAACCATGGTCAAATAGTACGACATGAAACTAATATATCACATTTATTTTATGTCAAAAATACTATGTGCACACCAAAAATCAGTTACCAAATTATCCATCATGTATTTGTGTATAAATACATGCGAAGTTTAACTCGTGTATTTTGTATTTTAATATATATTCTATACAAATAGTTCATTTAGTGGCTGACTTTTTGTCTAAACCTAGTATGGTTGATTAATTGATTTTATATATACTAGTATATCAAGGCAGTACTTTTTTTATTTATTAAATGTGTAATAGCAATAAAAATGGAATTACCCAATATGACAAGTTGTTTATAACTTAATTATGAAGCTTATAGATGTAGAACAATATGCCATGCAAGTGCTACATAACTTATTTAGTATTAAATAAAGTAATAAACTCAAGTATGATAAGCACATCTTTTCATGTCGTGTCAATGTACATATGTCCAGGTGAAACTGTAGTTCAGCAGTATGTCAATTTGGGGGGTTGGTATTTAATTTTCATATATAAAACTATTTAGAGCATCCCATTTGTAGATTCTTTTTATTTTCCAGTGGAAAATTTGGTAGTTGAAACTCTCTTAAACTACTTACCGTTGGGGAAAAAATAATCATAATATGAGAAAAATACTGAAAATCACAATTTGCATGTCTATGATAAAATATTACTTGTTTCTTAAAATTTTCAAGTTATTGTGACATTTTACAGGAAGGAATTTCTTGTGAACTGATAGATCTGAAGACATTAATACCTTGGGATAAGGAAACAGTGGAGGCCTCAGTTAACAAGACAGGAAGGCTACTTGTGAGTAAATTAATTTCAACGGTCAAAAACCGATGTATCCGGATTTATAATTGTGTCCAAATACATTGATTAATTATATTTAGATGCATTGATTTATCACTTTATGAAAAAAAGTCAAAATGACCATCAATGTGGAATGGAGGGAGTGTCTTACATGATGCTTTCAATGGGATGTATAGATTAGTCATGAAGCTCCGGTAACTGGAGGTTTTGGTGCTGAAATCTCGGCTTCCATTGTCGAACGTTGCTTCTCGAGGGTATGCTTCAGCCAAATTATTGTTGTAGAGTATATGAAATTGCATTCATACTTAACCATATTCAACAATATCTGTACGAATTCCTATCCTAACCGTCTCTTTCGTTGTTTGTTGTACAGTTAGAAGCCCCTGTAGCGAGAATCTGCGGTCTAGACACCCCTTTTCCTTTGGTGTTTGAGCCCTTCTACATGCCAACCAAGAATAAGGTAACTTGTCTGTTCGCCTTAATTTCTTTACAATCATAATAGGTGGACACAAAAATCAGTTACCAATATAAAATACATATTGAAATATAAAATACAAATTAAAAATGAGTTAAACAAACACGTATGTATATACAAATACATGATGACTGATTTAATAGTTGATTTTCGGTGTGCACATAATATTTTTGTTTTACTTGTAGGGTAAATTACACTAAGCATCCTTGAGATTACGTAACAAGTTCTGCCACTTATTTTATGCAGATATTGGATGCTATTAAATCAACTGTCGGTTACTGATGAGCTTCATTACAATCTTTCAACCATCTATGTGATCTTGAATTGCAGATATTGCATGATCATGTTTGGGACGAAATGGATTTGTATATGCATTGCAGACCATGGAATCTGGAGATTAAATTAATCATGCCTTCTCCAAATGTAGAACATTTTTAAAAAATAATAATAATAAAGGAAAGAATGAATGAAACTTGAAAATCAATAACCATACATTCGCATATTAGTCCCATCCTTGTAATTCTATATATAATAGGATTGTATCACATGAAATATTTAAATGAGAATGTGAGAATACATGCTAACTTGCTAAGCCAATTGAATTAAATTAAATGGCCACTTTAAACAACTTGCATGACATTCTCCGTCTCCCTCCTCCACCCTCTTCTTTTCCACCGTGTGCCAGAAATAGTGACCCTTTCTTTCCACTTCTGCCTTTGCTACTTTATCGATGTTGGCACTGCCCATATGTCTTAATTATTAAAGTTGTCGCGCTAGTTTTTAATATAGGTTTTTACACGACTATCCAATTAATTGTGTTTAAATGTCGATTGAATTAGTGAATTTGGAAATTAATTATTTTTGTTGACGTGACAAATTAGATAATCGCGAACTGTTTGTATATGTCTATAGCTTATTCCCCGTTTCTTGATTTCATGTGACTTTGGGATTCTTTAGAATTAATATTAACCACTTTATCCTTGAAGAATGCAGGTGTTTTCACTGTTAGTATAGAACTGCTCTTTTAGCTTTTCTTTTTTAGAAAAATTTTTGGGGCAGTAATTTTTAGTATTTTCGACTATTATTTAGTTAGTACAAACACTAAATTGTCTTCAACAAATAAATTTTATTAATTTATGTGTGAAAATTTTGAGAAATTTGGGTATAAATTATATGCTTGTTGTGTGTAAAACGTTCGTAATATAGGTGCAAATTATTGCTAGTCAAATATTAGGTAATAATAATAATAATATTTGTTGATCATGTAGCATTGTTCTTTTTTTAATTGACCCGTGAGAAATGATAAAAAAAAGGCAGCACCCGCAAATATTTGTGGGATTACCTACTGTTGGGAATAAGTAGTATGACTACGATCCAATCAATCACGTGTCAAATAATTTGTTATTGTTATTATATTAAAATGTTAATATAATAAGGTCCTTGATTAAATTTAAAGATTTATTATTGTGATAGTGATTATAATAATGAGAGATAAATCTTTTATAATTTTATCTAAATTGTTCTTTCTTATAGGATTATTAAAAAGGACATTAATAATCCAAAAAAAATTAATGGTCTTCATTGGATGAAGAAAGTTTCCTTTGACCTGTGACTATCATAGTAATTAACAACATATTTATTATACTTTGATCCCGGACACCTAATACCCTAGGGTGCTAGTTGAATGGATATTGGGTATGATGTAAATACTTGTAGAATTAATGATCAATCAATAAGAAATCCGTCAACTCTCGGTAAAGAGTTTGAGCTCTATGATTATAATGAATGAGATGAATAAACCATGGCCAAGGAGATTGAATGAATAAAGGAATGAGTTTCTTAAGTCATTCACAGTTCATTATAATAATGGTAACAAGTTAGAGTTTGACAATTAAACCATACTCTAAGGGTTAACCAAGAGTTGAAAAGATGGAAGGAATTATACTTTGTTCTTCTCAGGTTCTTAGTAAAAATATATTACTTTATACTATCGGGTCGTTAAGGAGTGTTGCTAGACGCCAACCTTGATTAGTAAATTTAGTATGACTAATTTACTACCCGCTTAGTATTGAACCTATGGGGTCACACACTAACGAGTGTTCTAACCTTTGCTGTAGAATTATTTAATTATTATTTTGATTTGATCAAATAAATAATTATATTAATTCAAATGAAATATTATTATATTCTTTGCTAGCACCAAGAATATAATAATAGTATGATAATTGTGAATATTATATGAGATTTGAGAATAATTAGTTATTCTGTATCTAAACTTGAATTCTAAATTTGGATGAGATCCTAACTGATATGATTTAAAATAACAAGATATGATTTAAATTTGAATTGAGAATCAAATTTAAAATCAGTAACAAATCTCATACTATATATATGTATGCCAAGAGTAGAGAAATGATGAGAAACAGAAGAGAATAACAAGAGTTTTATTCTTTTGCCTCTACACACATAAATGTATGTGAGCGTAATTCTTGGAGAAGAATTTTATGGCGTGCAAAGAGTTGCAAGAGGTTTCTCAATTTAGATCAGATGTCCATTGGTCAAGGAGTTGACAGCAAAGGTTGGTCTCGGTGTGGATATGCATAGTGCCTTCGTACCATCGAAGGAGAAAGTAATTTTTTACTAGCGTACATAGGTATGTAGATCTGATCTATATATTATTATTGGAATAAAGTTTAAGCACAAAATAGATCTTTAGGATTACCTTCTTTTCTTCCGC
>NC_029786.2:86671104-86680231 GCF_000816755.2 Arachis ipaensis
AAGATCATGAACTTAACCTATCAAAGAGTTAAGAAGTGGAATCCGAATTAGTTTAAGAGCCGACTTTTTTCGTTTCTACTATATTTTTTATGTAGTTCCATCCGTTTCGCACCAACCCTATCTATTTCGAGTCAGGTTGGCATTCCGCTTTAATCAAATTGAAGTAGGTTGAATATCTGCAGACAATGCCAAGAACCTTTAAATTCAGTCCTTAAATAAAAGAAAAAAATTAGAATAAAAATAAAAAAAAGTATAAAAAGACAATGAATTTAATAAACAATGTGAACAATAAGATTAAAAAAAATTAAAATTAAAATATTTAATTAGATGATTAATATATTTCTAATAATATCAGATTTTGAATTTAAAAAAAAATAAGGATTTGATAAACATGGAGCAGTTACACAATTCATCACTTCTACTCTTCTAGCCGCGCGTTCTGCATGTGAACTGCGTTCTGCACCAGCCGCCGATTGTCTCCCACTCTTGCTGGACTGTCGCCGATCAGAACACTAGTCACCGCCGCCCAGTCGCAACCGACGCCACCAACCTCTACGCCAACGTTCAAGCAGGCCATCGTTTGTTGGACTAATCGTGGAGAGCTCTCGACCACCGGGGAGACTTCGGGGAGGAATCAAGCGAGAGAACATAAGATGAGAAGACACTACATCCAACTCAAAACCTTAAGGTGTCAAGTTAATGGAGAAATGGATCCTCTCCAGTTTTTTCAACACTTGAGAGAATAAAGTGTGATCTCTCACCTTTAATTCTATAAGTGGGACCAAAAATAAATAAGAGAGAAAGCAATAAAGGGTGAGATTAAACACTGGACATCATCCACTCTTTTTCCACTAGAGAGGATCCACTCCCAGTTAATGGGTCAACACTCTTCCTTGCTTTCTTTGACGTAACAATTAAGCATCAACTCCCCCTCTTTCTAGCTCCTCCACCACCACGAGTATAGCTCTCGACCACCGGGAGACTTCGGGGAAGAATCAAGCGAGAGAACATAAGATGAGAAGACACCACATCCAACTCAAAACCTTAAGGTTTCAAGTTAATGGGTCTCTCATCTTATAAACTTCTCACTCTTCCTTGCTTTCTTTGATGTGAGACTAAATTCAACACTCCTTACACTTGCAAAACTATCACCGTTCGCGTACAAGTTGTCCTTCGCGCAGCCCACCAACGCGCAGATGGTGCAGGCCCCCGCAACCCACCGTGTCCACCGTCGCATCCTCTTCATCTGCGACAGATCCGTCGAATCGGACATTCGCGGCTGCCCTTTCTAACGTACATCACCCCTCACATCCACGTAAATGGAGTCTAATTTGGTTGAACCGGTTTGTCATGTCTCATCTTCGTTCACTCACGACAATTCGACGCATTCAATTGACAACCTTTTCAATCTTTGCGACGTGGAGGGTGAACAATCTAACAAGGTAAGCAATTGAAGGTTGATGCATTGATAATGGATGTTTAATTTCATAAAAATAAGATGGTTATTCTTAGTATTCATCATCAAATGTTTACTGCTTGCTAAATGAGATTCTCCACTAAAAAAAAATTATTGGTTTTCTTCAACAATCCACTTACACTCACTTAAGTATATCACAAATTAAACTCATGTTGAAGAAGAATTTCTGCATCTAATAAAATATTAAATACATGTGAAACAATTGCAGGAAATCGAAAAAAAATTGACACCTCGTATTATATATTTATTCCAGGTTTCAAGTCATATTTTCTTAATAGTGATATCATCATAGATGAAGAATTTGGATATATATGATGTGAAACTGTGTATTAGATCCCTCAACAATAATCGAGTATAGGTGCCTGTGTATGTTCACAATTAAATTTTTATATTAAAAAATAATACTCTTTCTTTTTAATACATTTATTTAATTTAAAATTCAGAATTCTTTATTCATTTTTAATATTAATTATAATAACATTAACTATTTGTTGTATGGCAGACAAATATTCGGTAGGTATTTTTTTTTAGTAGAAAATCTTTTAATTTGTGCTTATTATATTGCTGAATGAGCCAATGAGGCTCTTTAGTGGAAATTAAAGTTAGTGGTTTTCTTATTCATTGTTGTTTCATTATATACACAAACTGACGGACATAAATGAGATCATTATTCTTAATGCAAATGGATTATTCTCTTTTATTTCAACAATTCAAGATATTAATTCTCGATGCATCTAAAGCTGATATGATAGTATATTTAAAAGGTGAGTTTTGTGGTGATTTATTGTTCAGTGGCTAAGGATAGCTTTTTTTTACCATCCAATGGAATAAGGACACGTGCAGCAAGCAATCAAATGAAAGAGTGCACTAATTTTCGGTCAAAACTAGCCGTTAGTGCTAAGTAGGGTAACATTAATAGTTTACTGCAGGGACATGGATGAAATTTTGGATTCCAAAAACAACACTTTGACATTGGTCAAAGTTTAGGTCTGACAAAAACGTAAAATTGAAAAACTGGTTGGATGACCAAAAAATTCTTAGACAATAACTAAGATTTATAATCTAATTTATAAATTATCTTATTTAATATTTAATAATTATTATTAAAATAATTATATAATTTTAAATATAATAAATATATTTTTATAGATGTATAATAAAATAATTGATTAAATTAAAATTTTTTCATATTAAAATTTTTTTATTATCATAAATCATAAATAATCTTAAATTTTAATTTAATTGGTTTAAAAAATTTATATTTGTAAAATTCAATAATAATCAAGACACTTCCGACAATACACACGCTTTTTCAATAATGAAATGTTGGCTTAAACCAAAAGCGTACGCATTGTCCGAAGAATCTTGATTATTGTTGAATTTTATAAATACAAAATTTTCAAACCAATTAAATTAAAACTTAAGATTACTTACGCTTTATGATAACAAAAAAATCTTTAATATTAGAAAATTTTAATTTAATCAATTATTTTATTATACATTGTTTTCTAAATATTATTAATATAATTAATACTACTACGTAATTTGTCTCCTTAAAAGCAACAAAAGGTTCTTTTAGAATTTTTCTCACTCGAGTTTTAGCTTCTAACACAATAAACAAATTCTTATTCTCAAAGAAGTACTTTAAATTTTAAAATTACAACGATGAATTATTTTTTTTCAATTGAATCTAATACTTAAATTAATATAACTAAATTTTATTCTCAAACTTTTTTTTATGGTTTTCATTTCATACATTAATCTTGCTGCACAGAATCTATAATTAATTTGAGTCAGCAAATCAACAACCGAATATCATTCTTAAAGCTTATCCTAATTAACATAACAAAAAATTATTGCATGATTTTTTTTCTTTTCTTTTTAAATCAGACATATAAGAACCACTTTTTTATCCTTTTTTTTGAATTTCGTCTACAATGGAATTCATAATTTACCTCTCCTTTTGGGCTATAAATCTTAGTTATTGTCTAAGAAATTTTTGGATATCTAGCCAATTTTTCAACTATATGTTTTTGTCAGACCCAAACTTTGGCCCATATCAAAGTCCTGTTTTTGGAACCCAAAATCCCGCTCATGTCCCTGGAATAAATATTTATTGTTACCGCACTTAGCACTCATTGCTAGCTTTGACTAAAAGTTGGTGCACTCTTTCGTTTAACTGTCTACTGCACATGTGCCCTTGTATCATTGGATGGTCAAAAAAAAGTTATTCTTAGCCACCAAACAACAAGCTACCACAGAAGGCACCTATTTAAAATATAAATACATGTATGAAGACTTTAGATGTGTTAATGAATCATGTGGTACAGTTTTTACGTTGCTGTTATGGTAGTATATTTAAAATATGAATACATGTATGAAGACTTTAGATGTGTTAATGAATCATGTGGTACAGTTTTTACGTTGTTTAAAAATAATTAGAGTTTTAATTTCTAAGTTTTTTAATGATGAGGATGCATATCACAATTAGACTTATTTGTTATGGTGAGGATGTGTTCATTTTTTTTTTAAACCTAACACCCGTATTCCTTTTTCAATTTGGAAAATATGTTGATTTTATTCAAACATGTAGAGTTATAAAAGACAAAATTTCTAGGATGATTGTTTATTATTAGAGTTTTTAACACAACTAGAAGTCTCTTATTTTGTATTTGGTTTGACTTCTTTTGGTTGATGATGGGAGGTTTTTTTAGTTGATATTTATTTCATGGTATCGTATCTAATTAGGTTGTTTATTTGAGTTTGTATGTGTATGTTCGATGGTAGGCCATGGAAGTTAGGGACGTTACTGAGTTTGGAAGTAATGAGATGGATCTTAATGATGAAGTTTGGGCTCTAGTTTATGGTTGGTTTTTCGTGAACTGCATATTTGAATTAACCATTAATCCTTGTGTTCATCGACTGATGTTTGTTTTGCACTGATACGCAGTTACCGGATCACAGTTGCCTTGGCGAAGACAAAATACCAAGAGTTGGGATGCGGTTTTAGCATTTGAAACTGGTTCAGGAATTTTATGCGAGTTACGCAAAGAAAATCGGTTTCGTAAGTAAGATACGGATCACAGCATTTAACAGAACGACAAAGGAACCGATTAACCAAGCTATTTATTGTAATCGGGAAGGTTTCCACGGGTCTCGTGTCAAAGCACCAACTCAAAAGAACATGGTTGCAGCCGTGGGGTGCAGAGCAAAAATATATGCAAAGTTTGACAAGGAGAAGCAAGATTGGGTCTTGTTGAAGGTTGATTTGAGGCACTCACACTTATGTTCAACTAAAAAAGTGCATTACCACGAGTATAGGGAGTTGACCATGCATACGAAGTGTGTGATTGAAGATAATGATGAGGCTGACATTCGATCCAACAAGACATTCATAGCATTGGCTAACGAGGTTGGTGGGTCGTCGAACCTTGACTTCTCAGAGAAGGGTGTAAGGAATTACATTTCATCAAGACTCCGATCCACTAATGTCAACGTGAACGTTAAGGAGATGTTGAATTACCATGCGAATGAAGGAGATAAATCCAAACTTCTTTTACGTAGTGAATATGGACGAGGATTTATAAGTTTAGGAGTGTAGTTTGGGTGAATGCAAGGTGCAGGGCGTCTTATGAATATTATGGAGACGTAGTGTCATTTGATACCACATACAACACAAACCAGTAATTTTAAATTACGTTGATGCTATTTACTTTTTTGTTATTTTTTGTAATAGTTGGATGTTCTTATACGTAGTTGTTTTTCGTTTAGGCATGGATTTCTGTTCGCCTCTTTCATCAGTGTGAACCACCATGGTAAATCTCATGCCTTATGTTATACAGTAGACTTACGGAAAACAACCACATATAAGAACATCCAACTATTACAAAAAATAACAAAAAAAAAAAAGTAAACAACATCAACGTAAATAAATATTACTAGTTCGTGTTGTACGTGGTATCAAATGACACAACGTCTTCATAATATTCGTAAGACACCCTACACCTTGCATCCACCCAAACTACACTCCTAAACTTATAATCCTCATCCAAATTCACTGCGTAGAAGTAGTTCGGATTTATCTCCTTAATTTGCATGAAAAAATTCAATATCTTCTTAACATCCGTATTTACATCAGAGTCTTGACGAAATGTAAACCAACCTCATTAGCCAATGCTAGAAATGTCTTGTTGGGTCGAATGTCAGCCTCATCATTATCATCAATCACACACTTCGCATATATGGTTAACTCCCTATACTCGTGGTAGTGCATTGCCTTTTTGGTTGAACATGGGTGTGAGTGTCTCAAATCAACCTTCAACAAGACCCAATCTTGTTTCTCCCAATCAAACTTTGCATATATCATTGTTCTGCACCCACGGCTGCAACTGTATTCTTCTGTATTTGTGCTTTGACACGAGACCCATGAAAAACCTTCTAATTACAATGAATAGCTTGGTTAATCGGTTCCTTTGTCATCCTTGGTTAACCACCCTATTGAAAGGGTTCTGTATAAACGGCATGGTTAGGAGAGCATTGGAATTTCGTAACAGGGCAAGAGTCTTGGGACATTGATTAATGGCCTTTGTAAGGTGGGATACACAAGATCTGCTATTGGGTTGCTAAATGAGGCTAAATGAAACTTAACAATCTAAAGATCCGTTAAACCAAAAAATTCATTATCTCAAACCCCCTTTTGACAGCTTTTTGTCAATGTTCTGCTTCCTTTTATCTTAATTGATTTTGTTAAGTTGTTTTGTGAGGTTGTTTTAGACTCAAGTGCAGAAGTCACGAAAACTAATATCCAAGGAAATAATTTAAATAATATCAATCCCTTATTTCAAAATATCAATTCTCTTTTATGAAATAATTTATATACAATGGAAACAGGTTTGCCATATGCTTTTTCAAATAATGTTGGTATCTTTGCTCTTTACTCTTATATATCAACAGAAATGTTAAATGCATGATTGTGGCAAAAGGATATTGCTGATTTTGGCAATAATAAGTTTGGGAATTGTTTCCTTTCTTTAAAAAAAAAAAAAAATCAAAACGCTTGTGAATTGGTATTCGATTAACCACTAACTGGATTCATGCGTGGTTTCCTCTGAATGTGATTCTGCAATTTGCATGTGTAAGTTCTTAAAGAGTACTAATTGCAAGAGAAGCATTCCTATGGAGGTAGATAGGATCCTTAGAACATCCAACGGCATCAAATAATGTGGATATCTCTCATGTTTACAATTTCTTGGATGGATATTTTCATGGTTCAATATGAGGTAGCATGGTTGGAACTTTGAAAGTTGCTTTCCCCTTGATATCCTCAGGTTCTAAACGTGTGTTATTTAAAAATCAGTATATGCATTAGATTTGTTGAAATTTGATGCAAGCTTAATGAATAGTAGCTGAAGTTCTAAAGATTCATGTATTCACTTATTTATACTTCCATTTACGAGCAATGATTTAGGAAATAATTTAAAGAGTGGACGTCGCTTGAAACAATGCTAAAGGCTGGATGTGAAGAATGGATTAATCATGCATCTATTTGCCGCTGGTGCTGCTAAGAGCTAAGCCTAGATCAGTTGCCAACCGGCCCTTTCCCAGACCTCTCTGCCGAGGCTTGCCACCTTTCGCCTTGCCCTAAATTGACATAGGCTGTCCACCTCACCGGCGTTGAATTCTATTGTAATATGTTTATATAACACAACTCTTCATCCCAAGTATATGATTTGTGACCTATGATGGTCACCATGAGGAACCATGTATTCTCTTCACAATTCTAGCTTTCTGAATTCTGAAAGCTATTACCAGACTAACATATAAAAATCTTATTAAGTTCGTCTTTTGCATTTACATCAAGCATCTTTGTAATTTGCCATAAAATCATCTCTATTCTAATTCTATATACTGTACATTAAAAACCAAATTTCTATTTTATAAAGTTCTATCATACTAATCTATTTCTGACAAATAAACTGTACCTTTGATTATTAATCAATTCAAATTAGTCACAATAATAATAATAAAATAACAATAATAACTACTAGTGTAACCAATTCAAAGATCTAAAATTAAGAAACATGGCCATTTGACTACGGCAAATTCACAGGAATCAAAGCTTCCAATAACCAGGGATAAGAGGCAAGCCAATCTACAAACTCAATAAATTAATTGACAACTTAGTTTAACTAATGAGAAAAACGTGCCCAAAGCTTCAGAACTCCTTTAGAGATTATTTCATGAAGGAATTCTTCTGCCTTTACCATTTTCATTCTTTTCAAGAAGAGCCCTATAAATATTTCATAAGTTACTATGTTAAGGAAGCAATCTTTTTTATAATTTTATCCATTTCTAAAGGTAAGACCATGACTTCATCAAATAGGCCCTCTTTATAAAGTCCATTTGATCATAACATTATATGCTCTGACATTCAATTAGTGGCCATTGATTAGGAGATGTTGGAAAAGCTGTTGTGCTGTTTTAAGTCTCCCACATTTGCGCAATCCATCAATAAGTATCGCGTATGTGACCATACGAGGACGAACTCCTTTGCCCTGTCTAACAAGATATTGTAAGTATTTAAATCAGGACATTTACCACGAGCAAGCATCTGATCTTGCACATACGACAAATTTCTTTGAGGCATCTCTTTGAACAAACTAAGAGCTTTATCAACTCTTTTGATTTTACAATATCCATCAATCATGATATTATAACTCCGAACATTACGTTTAAAGTCCATTTTCACCATATCATCAAATAAAGTAGTTACCTTACTCACTTTCTTCGCAAGAAAATACCCATTTATTAAAGCAAAGTTTAAGACCTCTTTGCAACATCAAATGAAACACTTAGTGAGCTTCTGTGGTTTTTCCGTCCTTACACAATGCATCAATCAGTATGCTACATGTATGAAGATTAGGTTTGATGTTAGTTTGCACCATTTGATTCAGCAATTGAGTAGCTTCTTCTAACTGATCCGCACAGCATAAATTGTGAATAAGTGATAACAACAGGAGAAATTCCACGTGCAACCATCTCAGAAAATTTTCCTGCCTTATTTACAAGATCCTCTTTGCATAATCCGTCAATAACTGTATTGTACATTATTACATTAAATTTGATTAGTTGCCTCTCTAGCTTTTGCATCAACTCAATAGCAGCTCTTTTTTGCCCCGGGATCTGGCAGAGGGGACGTATTTGTCTCTTTATTTTTTTGCCAACCCTCCACTACACATCATCACTCTTCTCTCTACATCAGCATTCTCCATTACCGTTCTTCAACCCCAACTCCACAAAGAGATATAATTGTCGTGCATTATTAAAAGTGAAAGACTTAAATGTATTTTTCAATTTTGAAATGCCAAAATGTTCACGGTTAAAAAAGACTATAACCTATTTATCTTTCACTCAAATACTTAAAAGACCAGTTCAAATAACTAAATCTGTAAGTACACATCGTGGTCTAAGCCACAATAACAATAGCAATGATAACGAAAAAATGTGCACAATGGTGTGATCTCAATTCATGAAATTTAATAAGAACCATGTCAACAGCTCAGCAAATTAGTTTTCTGCTGAGATATAAGAACAATGAGAATGACTTTTTCTTTTTCTTTTTCTTTTTTTTTTTTTTTTTTTTTTTTTTTT
>NC_029786.2:86680627-86689155 GCF_000816755.2 Arachis ipaensis
CATAATGTTGTGCAACGAGCTTAGATTTCACCATCCCAAAATTGCTCAAGAGATCTGTAGACACCGTAAGTTTCATGAATGAAAGTGGTACCCCTCACTAATCGTGCCTGCAACAACGAAGAACACTTCAGAAAAAACTGTTTGCTACCATGGAAGTAAAGAACACCTTCCGCAATCCACAGGATAATATCATACAGTCTGATACTTAATGTCAAGAACTAATTATCCCAAAAGCTTAACTTATTTAGTGAAATAAATACGTAATTTCATATCTAATATGTTTCCTCATGAAAAAAAACTTTTCAAGCTTGATGCATGAACTAAGAACGGGAACAATAAACAACCAATGATATAGGCCATAATAACAAGTGAAAAGCCAACTATCTCAGAATTAGATTAAGAGATGTCAAAAAAAAAATTATTTATTTGACAAGCACCATGCTTACAAAGCTTCTAATCTACATGAATCTCAACTCCTCAGCCTCAAAGCATAGGAAGAAAACAAGCTGGGATGTTTGTGACAAAACAGAATCCAAAATCAATTAGTAAAAGCGCCATATACTTAATTTATAAAACAAAATTCCGACAAAACATTTTAGATTTAATGCTTCAAGAGGTACCTGCAATATAAACATAACTGCTAAACATATTTAGGTTGAGATACTATGAAAGCTGAATACTCACTTGTTCAATCTCAGAAAATTTAGCAAATAGGTCTTCCGGTATAGACCAGCCAAAAACATCAAAATTTTCCCTTATTCTTGCTTCATGTGTACTCTTGGGCAGCACACTATGGCCCATTTGCAGTCCCCACCTCAGAGCTACCTGCGCAGGAGTCTTGCCTAGTTTCTCTGCAATCATATTTAGAACTGGATGCTTAAGAACATCACTTTTCAGCCAGGTTGTTCCCGGGGAGCCCAAAGGTGAATAGCCCTACAGAAATGCAATTAAAAGGTCACACAATTCATGTAAGAAAAAAATCAAACAAAAAATGAACTTTCACAAACCTACTTTAATAGTTTTACTCAATTTTCTTAGATCATCTTCCGCATTTGTCCATTGGACATTTGGACTACACTCTATTTAGTCTCCCCCCCCCCGAAAAAAAAAAAAAAAAACCCCCAAACCCCAAGTTGATTACTACAAACCTACTTCAAACATTCACGAACCACCTCAGAGCTAGATTCTATCAAATTTTCTACCAACTAGCAACACTCTCTACCAAAAAATAAAAGAAAGCCTGAAAACAACAGGATGATTGATGAAAATAGCCAACATGGTGCAAACACGAGAGATCATCCAACATTTGCTGACTTACAGAGAGGTGGACACCTTTGGATTTGCAGAAAGCCCGGAGTTTGTCCTGCTGCCAAGAAGGATGACACTCCACCTGGTTGACAGCAGGAGGAACCCGAGCAACCTCCAGCAAGTCCCCAAGCTTCTTGGAGGAGAAATTGCTTACACCTATAGCTCGAGCCTTGCCAGAGTCATATAGTGCTTCCATTGCTCTCCAAGTGCTAGGTATGTCAGGCGGCACAAGATTTTCAGGCTTAAAGCCCACTGATCCTTTCTTCATTGGAGCAGGCCAGTGAATCTGAAAGGGCGGAATTGTCAGTTTGCAGATTACAACAGAGTATGCGTATATAACCTGTCTATTAACAATACCATGCCAAATTCTGAAATTATTCGATACAATATTATACACGCATTAAAAACACATAAAAGTCAGAGCAATGTAGCACGTGCATGAAGTACTAATTTGGACTTCCTCGAATGAAGACACATGGTTAACAACTGATTTACAATTGTTGCATAAGAACATTTTAGAATAGAAAAATTTATGCATATGGCATTTAGCAAAGCTATATACCATCTGTAAACCAAGCTATAAGTGGAAGCATTTTTCCTACAAATGAAAAGTTAAAACGGAAAGTATATTTAGCTTAATGACTTCATATTGAAAGGCTGTATCATGTAAATCCAGATACAATACTTCCCTCTAAAATTCAAAACAAATTATATATAGACAAAATAATCAAGTTCGAAAGTAATAAAATAATTAATTGCATATATTTAAATTTTTAGCATCAAACAGTTAGAGAATATTGGAGATTTGGTGATATTACATACAAGGTACAAATCCACATAATCAAGCTGCAAATCTTTCAAAGTCCTGTCCAGTGCTAGTGGCACATCTTCTGGAGCATGATCGGTATTCCTGCAGGACACATCTCAAATACTTGGGTTCTATTCAAGGAAGATTAACAAAGATACATGCTAGCATAATGCTATCAGAATTACTTTAACTTAAAGGCTTAAACATGGAAAGCAAACTAATAATCTAAATTCTAGAATCTAAAAACAAACCATAGTTTAGAGGTAATCCACAAATCCTCACGTTTCACTACACCCTCATCCAAAAGCTTCTTCAACACAACACCAATCTGCAATCACAGTGAAATAATTTCTTTTGTACCCAACCAACCATCATTTCAATCATTTGCTCCAAATAGTTAGTTAATGTTATAGAATCAATGTAGCAGAACACAACATCAATACAAAAAGAGAATAAAAGAATCCTAATTTATGTCAATTACCTCCTTCTCATTGCCATATATTTGAGCACAATCAATGTGGCGATAACCAATCTGTAACATACATCAAACCAATTAAATATGAATCATCATCAAATAGAACAAGAACATGAGATATTTTTAATTGCAGTCCACCACAACAATATAGCTCCTATGTCAATAAACATATCATGATGATAACCAGCAACAACCACGTTTGTCATGACAACAATGCCACTAATCGCAACACACACCACAGCCATCATGAGTGATGAAAACCGCAGCGCAATTCAAAAGCATATAGCTGTGTTCCTTATACATTATCACTGTACGGAAACTGAAACTAAGTGATTGACAAAATAGCAAAACAGAAAACAAAATTTAAAAACTCAACTTAACCAACCGTGTAATTCAATTCAATGATAATACATAGTTAAGGAAATGAACTTCTGAGAGAAAAAAGACGGCATGTAGAGTGATAATAGTAGTAACAAACATCAAACAAGTAGAACAAGCCTTACCAAAATCAAATTTGAGAAAAATCGAAATTAGAAAGCATAAGTGTGAGGATGAAATGGATTAAGTGGAAACCTTGATGGCAGCGGCAACAGCTTCACCGACGAGGCCAGGATTGGACTGCCATGTTCCCAGGCCGACGGAGGGGATCTTGGCTCCGGTGTTGAGCTCGAAGAATCGGATTTCGTTCGTCATTTTTCTTTCAATTTTTTTTCTCGGAATGCAAACAGGTTATTAAACCCTAGTAGAGTGAAAATTCTGGTACGGAAGCTTTTTAAAAGATGATAAGTAGAAAAAGGAGTCGAAAACAGAAAACTACATGTGAGCAGAAACCGAATCTGTGCTTTTCTTGTTGCGGGAATCCTCAGGAAGTTTTGTCCACAGATGTCAGAATAAAAAAGGTGGTGGAGGTAGTTAGATTATTGATTTATTAGTTTATTAGTTTATTAATTTAAAATTAATTTTAAAAGTGTTAAATATAAAAATAAGAGTTAAATATTTTTGTATATATATGTGTGTATTAATTAGGATATCAATTAAAAATAAAATATATGCTTTAAAAAGCATGAAAGATAACCAAAAACAAATTAGCTTAGTGGTTGTCAATTTGGTCTTTATATTAGAAGAGCCAGGTTTGGTCAAGTGTCAGCTTAAGCGGTTTGTTTCTTTAAACGGTTAGAATACTAAATCGGACTTAATTAATGTCCGATTAACCAATTTTTGGTTAGATCAGTCAATTCGATATGATTTTTACAATTATGATTTTATCCACGTTCTTATTATTTTTATGAAAATTTTTTTTAACAAATATTGTGACTTATGGAATTATGACATGTTGAAGTGTCAAGTGTCAGCTATTGCCATGTGCTGTAGGTGTATATTGATACTCGATAGTTTTTTTTTTTTTATAAAACAGGGAGCTCCAGGGCCCAAAACAAAAACAAACTAAGCTCTTAGAATTCTAGCAAACATGACTTTCCTTTTATCATCATCCAACATAGGGCAAGAAAAGAGGGCGGAGTGATGAAATGATGAACACCCACTGGGAGATTGTGGGTGTGCTTCGCCAGAGCATCTGCACTAAAGTTAGTCTCTCTGAAAACATGGTTAACACTGAAGTTTTCGGGGTTGGCTTGGAGATCTTTAATGGCTCAAATAAGGGAGGTGCAACCATGGAGGGGGTTGAGCTATTCTACAGCAACTTCACTGCATAAGTAGAATCCGTCTCCATTCTTACCTTCTTGAAACTCATTTCAATGGTAATCTTGAAACCTAAGTATATGACTCATAACTCTGCAGCTGTAATAGTGACTTTTTCAATATTCATCATGAATCCTGCCACAACCATGCCTTTAGAGTCACTAATTTGCTTGCCACACGCACCCGAATCCCTTGCTTAAAGAACTGAGCCGTCGACATTGACCTTGTACCATCCTTCATCTAGCGGTTTCCATCCGATCAGAACAAAGTGTGAAGCTTGGAGGATGTCATTGCTCTTCTCAGTAAGAGCAAGAATATCATGGTAATTTTTAGCTATTACTTTAAGTTCCTAAGCAACTTGCTGGTATGGAGTGTTCTCTTGTCTAAAAATTTAGTCGTTACTTCTTTCTCAAATTATGTTGCAAGTGGTAAGAAAAAAAGTAAGCCATGAAGTCCCACTGTTAGATGGAGAGACTCTGTTCAGGTTTTCATATAACCAGTCTTGGAGAGTTTGGCTAAAGAAATGGTCCTGATAGTCTCTATTCAAGCCGCTTATCTAAATATTTTGGAAAAAAGGGCAGTCCCTAAGCACATGGAGCAAATTTTCTTCGTGATCAATGCATCTCGGGAAGTTTCCGTTGTCTTTAAGTCCTCTTTCTTCTGTTAACATTAGTTAGCAGGACATTATAAGATAATAACCAAGAAAATGTTCCCAGTCTTTGAGGAACTCTAATTTTCCAACAAGTTTTATAAATTCAACTAGGTTCATCATCTTTCACATATATAATATTGTAGGCTGATTTGATAGAAAATTTACCTTGCGGGTCTGGTAGCCAACGAATAGAGTCTAGGCCAAGAGAGGGGTGAGGCGCTTTCATAGTGTGAATCAGGTTGGTAACCTCTTCTGGACAGATCGGGAGATCTTCGCCCAATCCCAACATCCATGCATAGTTATCTAGTGTATCATCTTTTATGTGCTTATCAATTTGAATAAAGGATAGTTCACTAAGATTAGCAATTCTAGGAATCCAATGAGCTGTCCAAAACTCAATGCTTTTCCCATCTCCTATATGCCATATTAGATTGCTTTGACATTGATTCCAAACTTTTACAATTCCTTTCCAAGCATTAGAGCAATTGGTCCTGTCCATTACCTTAGGAATGAGGCTGTCTCCACACCCATATTTGGACTTCATCACCTTCACCCATAAAGCTTGGCCATCATGAATTAAACCCCAAGCCAGCTTCATAAGAAAAAGATTATTCGATTCTTGAGCTTTACATAAACCCAAACCTCCTAGCTCTGTCGGCTTGCAAACAATGTCCCGGTTGATTAAGTGAATTTTCTTCTCCTCCTCATTCAACTCCCATAGAAAATCTCTACAAATTTTATCAATTTGATTGCAGACTTCTTTAGGCATCTTCATGATTTGCGTAGTATAACTTGGAATTGTAGAAAGTAATGATTAAACAAGCGTGCATTTGCCCGCCAAAGAGAGAGTACGCAAATTCCAACTCGAAAGCTTAGCTTGCATCTTGTCTAGGATAGGTTGAAAATGGATCCACCCAAACTTCTTATAGATGAGAGGGACACTGAGGTACTTTCCAGGGTTGCTTGTCAGAGGGATGCCAAGTTCTCTACTGAATTCCTCTCTAATAATGTGGTTAACATTTTAAGAAAAAAGCATGCACGACTTGTTTAAATTGACTTTCTGACCAGATGCTTCACAAAACGTGTTGAGTTCCTCTTTAATAACTCTTTACTTGCTTGTGCAAACAAGACAAGGTCATCTACAAAACATAAATGAGACAAGGGAGGTCCATTCCTAGGAGATAAGGGGATAGGGGATCTCTCTGCCTTATGCCTCTTGTTAGGTTGAAATCCTCAGAGGGGAAACCATTCCAAAGAAGGTTCATAGAGGGAGAAGAGATGCAATGATGATAATATTGATTAAGTTTTTCGGGATGCCTATGTCACATAGGGTATCCATAATGAACCTCCAGGTCGATCTTAATAGCCATGAGACCTTTGCCACTTCTTCTTGTCCTCATAGTGTGGATCACTTGAGCTACTAAAATGTTGCCAGTACTAATCCTATCTGGTACAAAACTTGCTTAAGTGTTAGAGACAATATAGTTTAGATTAGGTTTCAACCTCTCAACAATAACCTTTGTAATAATCTTATAATAGACATTACAAAGGCTGATGGGCCTGAAGCGAGCATAACTCTCTGGTGAAGGAACATTAGGGATGATAGAAATTAGGGTCTGATTCACTTTGGCAATCTCTTCTGGGTTCTGAAAAATCATTTGCACCCAATTAATAACGGAATCAGCCACAATATCCCATGAGTGTTGGAAGAATTTTGCTGGGAGATCATCCCTTCCTGACGCCTTCCAACTACCCATGCTAAAAATTGCATGTTTAATCTCTTCACGACTAATATTACTGTTGAAGACGCCTAGGTCTGCCTCAGATAATCTAGGAAATCTACCCTCAATCGAAAAATTTGTAAGCATTGAATTATAATTATAAGGGGCATAAAAGGATTTAAAAAAGGATACTCCTAGGTCCTTTAGTACCTCCACATTATCTGTCCATTCACCCTCGCTATTTTTTAAAGCTTTGACCATGTTTCTCCTTCTTCTGCCATTTGCTTTCTGGTGGAAATACTTTGAATTTTTATCTCCAAAGTTGATAACTTTGCATCTGGACATTTGCTGTCAGTAACTCTCCTCTTGGACAATAATCGCTTCATATTCCCTCCATAAGTCTTTTTGGAGTTTTATCAGAAAAGGGTTACTGTTGAAGGATAGATTTTGGTTGACACCGTCGAGTCTGAACATGATTTTTTGCTTCTTCTTGAAAATAGAACCAAAGACCTCCTTATTCCACACTTTAGCTTGTTCAGTAAAGATATTGCTGTTAAAGATAAGGTCTCCTTGCTTACACTAGTTGTTTTTCACTAAGTTGTTGTAGCCTTCATGAAGAAACCAAGGTGCAAGAAGCTTGAAAGGTCTATCTCGTCTTTTCTCCCTTAAAATATTGAAGTCCAATAAGATTGGTAGGCAAGGTTGCGAGAACCGGACCGGTCATTGAACTGATCGAGTGACTGGTTCAATGGTTCAATGGTTCAGCCGAGGTCGAATCGTGATTGAACCGATTTAATTAAATATAGAATAAAATTATAAAAAAATTCAATATATAATTTTAAATATTTAAATTCAATAAATTTTAAACTAATAAAATTTGACAATTTGACAATTTCACATAATAAAGTATCCATAATTTATCACTAAAAGTTCATAAACAACTTTAAATATCAAAATTTATAACCAAAGAAAATCAAAACGCACATAAATGACAAACACAAAATGTTCTACCACCAAAAAAAATAACATTAAACAAATATACATTCTCTATATACAGCAGCCATTACAAAAATTAGTCATTTATAGCAAAATTCAGGAATCAAAATTGAATTTACATATAGCAGGTCAGCCATTACAAATGACTAAAATTAATGAATTACATACAGCAAAATTCAGAGAATTAGATAATACATACCGAAGCAGAACTCTGCATCATATAATTAACCAAATAATTACAATAGCTATGATTAATTAATTAACCAAATAATCCAAAATTGACCAAATAAAGAAGCAGAACTCTGCATCAATCCATATAATTAACCAAAATTAACCAAATAATTACAGCATCCATTACATACAGAAACAGAACTTTGCATCAATCTACATAATTAACTAAATAAAGAAATCTGCATCAATTCATATAGTTCATTAACAAAATAAAAAAGAATTGGTTGAAAACCAATACAAACTCACCGCGGCAGAGAGCAGAGAAGGTGTCTAGGTCACGGCGACAGAACAGAGCAGCTTCCATGACGTTGAAAGAACAGCTTCCGCCGATCAGACGAGCAGACAACACTGACCAGACAACCAGAATAGCTTCGAAGTTCAGACGACGATGTCGTTGCAGCAGTTTCAATCTGCGAGTAGACTAGACCAGACCAGCTTCCTTCCATCCGCCCGTTGGAGGTCCTTCTACCCGGTGACAGCGTCAATTGTGATAGACTGAGAGGGACAATGACCTTCGTTGTTGATGAAAATTGGGAGTGAAATTAGGTTGAGGTGTGGTGGCTGGTGAATAAGGGGATTGGGTATCCAATTTGCATAAAGGGTTGGGTTGGATTGGGTTACCGGGTCAGGCGGTCATCT
>NC_029786.2:86689191-86695189 GCF_000816755.2 Arachis ipaensis
AAAAGTGGAACCCAGGATTTACCGCAACCGATACCTTTAAAAAATTGATCGGTTTAGCTGGTTCACCAATTAACCATCGGTTTGACCAATTTTTTCACCGATTTTTTGCAAGACTGTTCTGGGGGTCACCCAAACTGGCCAGGTGACTGGTTTTCGGTTAACCTGGTTGAATCGGCCGGTCCGGTCCTTTTTTCAAAACCTTGTTGGTAGGTGATCTGACTTCATTTTAGGGAGATGCTTCACTCCAACTATTGAGAATATATCACTAAAATCCAAGTTACAAAGAAAACGATCAAGTCTGCATTTTATCCGGTTCCTTTGCCAAGTAAAAGGAGGTCCAGAAAAACCCAAATCTTTGAGCCCGCAATGCTGAATACATTCTCAAAATCTGTTTGTATCCTGGGATAGATTATGGCTGCCCTTCGATTTCTCATGTGAAATGATGGAGTTAAAATCTCCACCAAGGCACCATGGTCCTTGGGTTGTAGCAGCTAACTCTTCGAGATCGTTCTAGATGTTGTTACCGTTTGTAGGTTGAGGGTTCCCGTAAACACTTGTAAAGAACCAACAATTATTCTCCGTATCTTTTATCTTCATATGAATGAATTGTTTCTTAATTTAGATGGGTTCAATACATCTTTCATGCTTATTCCAAAGACACCAAATACCTCCGACAAACCCTTCCACATTGCTAATGCACCAAGAATCAAAACCTAGGTTCTGGATAATTCTCTCTGCCTTAGATCTTGACACATGAGTTTCAAGTAAAACACATAAATTTAGTTTGTAACGACAAGTTAAATCCTTAATAATAATAGGAAATCTTTTAGAGGAGACCTCTCTACAATTCCAAATTAACAGATTCATTATAAACAATAAAAAGAAAGTTGAAGAAACTTCCTGATTGTTATTGATGGTTTGCCCCACCATAACTGTATCTGGGGTCACATCTCCCTCCATCTATGGTTCTGAATCGTTCATGGTTGCATCCTTATTTGCCATGTTGTTAGACTCTCTTGGGTCCAAAGGTTTAGTATGCTCTTCTATATTGGTTTGGTTCTTGTCCCCTCCTTCCATGATAGTTTCAATAAGAGCTTGAGTGGTATGATAGATTTAGGAGGCCTCCAACGTGAACTAGTTGGAGAATTTATTTTAGAAATTTGCTTGTTAAGGTAAGAGAATTGTCTCCAGTATTCTTGATGTTGCTCCTCTTTTTCTTTTTTATTTGCTTGTGGTGGTTGATTGCTATCCTGATTAGTTAGAGTGTATTGAAAGATTTTATGATATTGAACTGGTTTCTTGACATATTTAGAGGCTACTAGGGTCTTCTTACTAATGGTAGTATGCTTTCTCTTTATGATGGGAATAGAATTCTTTTGTCTTTACTGGTCTTTTTTGGTGAGATTTTCTTTTTTGGTTTTCTGCTTAGTTCCTGCTTTCTCATGGGTCCCCACTTATTGGTTGTCATTCTTCTCATTTAATTTTATCACCTGATGGACGTTAGGCTAGCTTTCTTCAGCATTCAAATTTGTTTTCTGATTTTCTTCAGCAAGATTTGAAATCTTGATTAGTGGACCCTTTCTTTTTTTTTTTTTCTTTCCTGAATTTTCAGTTTTAGGCTTCGTCTTCCTTTGGTTTTTCTTCACAAGTATCCATGGGCCATATGGGTTATTTCCTTGATTTGTGCTGATTTCCTCCTGATTAGTAGTGTGATTTAGCAAATCCTTCCCTTTTAGTTGCACTTCTTGAGACGTGGGTGGGATAGTTTTCTGATTAATCACAATAGAAATATCTTTCCTTTTTGGATCCTGTTGCAGACCTCGTACTTCCTAACTTGACTCCAGACCATTGCTGGGTTCTTCATGGCTAGTTTTATTGCCCTCAGCCGCCTTAGGTCCGCCGTTACTAGTGGTTCCAGCTACCTTGTCATGGCAGTTTTTCACTCTATGGTCATATCGGCCACAGTTAAAGCAAATTTGTTGTAGACCTTCATACACAATGTTAAAATCTCTGTCAAGAGCTGTAAAAGTTGGAATAATTTGCTTTCTAAATCGATTTCAACATATTCTTGTGAACCTTCCTCTAGAGTGGATAGATGTTAGATCATCCACCTTGAGCATCGTGCCGAGAGCCTTTCCCACTTTCTATAGGAAATATTTATTATATAATTCAGTTGGGAGGTTAGGGATCCGAATCCATATCGCGACCTTCTGGACATCCATCTCTCGAGGAATGAATAGAGGTCTCCATCTCTGAACAAGGAGATAATGGTCAGCTATCATCCAAGTTTCTTCAAAAAACGCATGGGAATAGTCATCTTGATCTGTGAATCTGACCAAGAAAAAATTTCCTTCGAGATCCATGACCCTTATGGATCCCTTTTTGACCCATCGTCTTTGCACCCATCTGTCAAGTGCTTGAAGATTGAGAACCTTGCCAAGAGGCTTCACAATTAAAGAGAGTTTCCAAGACTTGCACCAGTCTTTGTACTCTTCTAGAGAAAGCTCAATCGTAGGCTTATGATTGAAGGAAGCTGGGTCTTCCATGAGTAGATATAATCCAAGGTCTTCCGAGATGTAGTCCTCCGAAACCATCTCCACAATTTCTTATGGATTCAATTTGCTAAAGCCATTCTCAACTACCATGTCTCGGTAGGATCTTCTAGGTGTTTTGTGTGCCTCTAAATTACAATTGTTTGCTGCCTGGTTCATGATTTCACCCGCTTTCTTTGGTTTCTCATTTCTTTTTTCTTCCACAACGTCTTCCATTCCTTGTATTTCTTTGTCTCCTTCATTCATTTTTACCGTTTTTTCGTGCTTCTTGACACTAATCCTCCTTCGACGACGAGCGTTTATCGATATCGGAAAAGGTGGAATCAGAGCTCATTCTTCCTTGTACTCCCTAGTACTCTCTCAAAAAGTATCGTTGATACTTGATAGTTGATACAAGGTTATATTAAAATTTTTTTAATACACATTAAAATTAATTAAAATTTTTATATGTACAAAAAAATTAATTACAAGTGACACAAAAAAAATCAAATACAAGTGGTTGATACATTTTATTTGATCATTTTAAATTGTGTTAAAAAGTATGAAATTTATCAATTAATGTATATAATTTTGGTTTAATTAATTGAATTTTTTGAACACTGCTTTAGATGAAGTTGTGTGTAAAAAATATACTTTTCGTACTTTTAATTATTAATTTCTTAATTACTTTTTATGTCATTTGATGTCGTGATAAAGTTTTTTTAACTGTTTCAGGGTTAAGGTGTATCAACGATCTAAAAAGATCGAAAAAATGGAGCAAAGAAGCGAAGTCAAGAAGCAATTCAAAAGTGTAGCTATCCGGAAGCTTGCTTAAGTACGATTTCATGCTTAAGTGAGATTCTCGCGTGAGCACAATTTTCTCGCTTAAGCGATACTCTCGCGTGAGCATTATATTCTTGCCTGCACGAGGTCAATTTCACATGTCTTAATTAATGAAGCACGTACATTCACGTTTTGGCTCTCCAAGGGATCTCAACAGTAGTTGTGTGAGATGATATTTTAAATCCAAGATTTGAGGGTGAGACATACAACATATTATATACTCATTTTTTCTCCGTTGTTAAGGTTTAGGATCTTGAATTCTAAAAAGAGAAGCTCCAAATTCTTTTTAGAATTTCAAAGATTTCTTATGAATTTCTCTTTAATTATAGATTTTAGTTTTGTTTAATCCATGGTGTATACCAGGCCAATGGCTGTGGTAGTTTTTGTGAACCTTAACCACCATATTTCTATGACTTTCATCCTCAACAATACCTTCAATCCACATTCCATCACCACCAAATACCTACATGGGATCCAAATCCATATCGACCTTACCACCACCCTTTTGAGCCTCATAAACAACTACCTTTAGAATCACAACCTCTATATACATCACCTCAATATTCTTACTTTTATGAACTACTTCTCATACACTATGACTTTTTTTAATATTATCAACCCTCTTTTTTTCTACAATCCTCGATGGAAGAAACTCTTCAACCATTAATCCAAGAAAAAAAAAAGCTCAAATCTATCATCAAAGGACGAGATGAGCAATTGAGCTACCTTAAAAAATTAATGGACCGAATTACTATAAGCATACTTATCATCTCTTCTATTGTACTACCATTAGACATATGTAAGGAAATAGAGTCAATCGAACACACTAGTGTGAAAAAAAATCTTGCATTCTCAATTAGAAAAGAAGGAATTGAAGGATTCATTGCTCAAAGATGAGACTGTTGAGTGCATTAACCGTGAGGAGGTGATTGAACACTTGAAACAAGTTGAGATAATAAGCAAGTTTAACAATGAATACTTTGTTATCCCTTCACCATTGCAAAGTAAAGATTCTATTAGAAAGAAATGTGCACACCCTCTAATGGATATATCTCTTGATATGAAGAAAAGTTCGAAGAAAGTTGACAAACAAGAGATGAAACTTGAAGAAGCTTGCAAAGAGTTAGAAATCGATGAACAAAAGTAAAAAAAGGTAGAAACTACGAGGGCATACCTATTGAAATTCTCTCTTTCTAAGTTTCCATCATTCAAAATACAATTTGAGCATGTAACTTTTTTCTCCATAATTTTTTTGGCCCACATCAATATGTCGTATTGAAAACAGATGATCAACTTAGAATTCTTTTTGAGATGCTAAGCAAGAAGAAATTGGACGTTAAGTGGCAACATAAATCAAGATTCAATAAGGGTGAAAAGTTAAAATTTGACATCCAAAAATAGTGCAAAGCTTAATTCAAGAAAACCAAGACTATGATATGGAGTTCAAACAAATAATTAGATCCTTGAAAATTTTAAGGGAAGCAACATGAGAAACAAAAAGGTGAATTGCCTTATAAATTTTGGAATCCCGAAATGAAATTCATTAATAAACAATTTTGGAGACTCTTCTTTACTTATGTTAGAATTCTTCAAAGTTTGGCACACATAACTTGGGATCTTATAAAACATATCAAATATTAATGAAAATTTAAAGATAAATTCAAGCACAAGCCATCATGGCAAGAATTTTATCTATGTCCAACTTAAGAATAATAAATAAAAATATTAAGTAGAAGACACCTGTCATGGTAAAATCTTCCATTCCTTTTGTGTTTTTTAGTTTTTTTCATGTTTTAAGTTCTTTTACATTATATTTGTTTAATGCTATGTTAAATTTGTTTAATTTTGTATTGCAATTTGCTTTAGGGTGAAAATATATGTTAGGATGTCTCTTTTATACTTTGTTAAAAAAAATTGTGTTTTAAGAATATCTCAAAGAATCCTTGATAAAAAAAAATTGTTTCAATCTTTAGAAACAATACTTGCTTCTATATTAATATTGTTATCGTACATTGTTAGGCTTGAATCACTTGTTTGTGCACATTTATTCTTGTTTATTTTTATGCGCACTCGGTGCTCGATAAATGTGCCTTAGTATAAGCTTTGCCTCTAAAAATATTGTTAATTCTCAATTACATGTTGTAGTTACCATGTAATTTGGAATAGTTATTTATGATTAGGCATAATATGATAAATATACTAAGTGATTTAAAATTTTTAATTGTTTAGAATTAATAATAGGATTATTTTCTTGTATGATTAAGTATGCCCATATTATTATGTCACTTAGAAGGGTTTTTATTTTGCTGTATATTTTAGTTTCACATGTTTTTCTTTTCCCTTTCAATTAAGATGAGTGATAAAAAAGAAAAAGAAAGCAAAAAATGGAGGATGAGAGTCAGGCGATAGACATATATGCGCTCCAGTCCAAGCTGTTTAAGGATCCACTAGTTGAAGATGGAGATTTGTAGAGCCACTGTTGACCCTTTAATCGTAATGAGCGCATAGTAGACCGTACAAAATTCAAGTATGAGGAGTATAGATCGGCATCATCTGTTGTAAACAAATTTTCTACTAAACACTTGTATATTATTCTTATTATTATTATTATGTCTTTTAGATTT
>NC_029786.2:86695203-86698988 GCF_000816755.2 Arachis ipaensis
TTACTTGATTAGAATAATAAGTCTTTTTAAAAAATTTAGAGTATCCCATTAATTTGAGTTAAAGCATTTCATTAAATTTGACTGAAGAAAGATTGTTAAACATAGATTAGAACTAGAACATAACCTAATGAGATTTGAGCCATTAATGTGTGGTTGCATACTTTTAACAATTATTTCATTTTTATGTATGTGTGTTGTTTTTTCTATAATTATAATTTTTTACTTATTTAATTCTTGATGTGTAATATTTCGTATATGTACGTATTTATATGATTGATGACATTATTTCATATAAGCTCACTTAGTCAAATAACCTTACATTATTCATCTATCATTATTAACCAATTTTGAGCCTAATAAATTTTTTTGTTTATAATTTTTAGCATAACGCTACTCATAAGTGAAATACCATAAATGTTCCTAATTTGACTTTTACTTAACTTAGGCTAGTAGTGATAGCATCATGTGAGCGTGGGAAAGGAGAATTTAAAAACTTCGATAAAAAAAATATATATTTTGAGTTTATTAAAAATTTTAAAAATTAGATACACACATGCATTAAGTACTTCAATCATATACATTTATCTTTAAAAAATATATAACGTATATATTCATAATGAAAAAAACTTAAAAGGGGATAAATATTTGTCCGAATGAAAGTTTTAGAAGTAAGTGTATATGTGATGTGAATTAATTGAGAATACATACGTGTGTATGTATGAAAAGTGAAACATGGAAAAAAATACAATGGGTAATAGGATTTTGCATTAGAATTAAGAAGATTATTGTCGGTTAAGTAAAAGTCTAAACTAATCAAAGATTTAAATTTTTAGTCTATTTAATCAAATATATCATTTTGACTTTAGTCTCATTACAATTTTCTAAATTTTTTTTGATAATTGTATGCATGCATTAGATTTTTGTTAATTGTTTAAAGAAGAACAAATTTTAGAAATACAATGTTAAAAGAGAATTGAGTGATTTAGTCCTATACACTAAAGTCATAATTGAGTAAATACATCCAATAAAAACTCAAGTGCTCAATTCTATGTTCCACCTATCATAAAATATTTTCTTGCAAGTTTGTACTTCTTTTATAACTTAATTGATTAATAGAATGGAATTGTTTGATATTATACCTTTGTCCTCTTTGCTTTACTATATTTTAAAAATTTAATTGGTTCTAACCCACCGCATGTCAATAGTAGAAAAAATTAAGTAGTTAGCATTTAATGAATGTAAGTGGTTTACATTTATCATGGTTGACATCCCTCATCCTCTTTGTCATATTGTCATTGGCATTATATCATGAAGTCATATTTGTATTTAAATGTAGGGAGATTGATAAATTCCATTTATTTATTCTAAATTGTGTTAAAAAGTATGGAGTCTATCAATTAATTACTTACACGATTTTAGTTTAATTAATTGAGTTTTTCGAATTTTACTTATGATGAATTTGTGTATAAAAAATATATTTTTCGTGCTTCTAATTATTAGCTTTTTTAATCTCTTTCTATGCCATTTGATGCCGTAATAAAATTTTTTTAAGTGTTTTCAAGGTTAAAGTGTATCAACAGTCTTAAAGATTCAAAAAGAATAAAACGAATAAACAAATTCAAGAAACATTTTGAAAGTGCAGTTGTTTAGAAGTTCTCTTTAAGCATAATTTTTTGCTTAAGCACGATTTTTTTTTTGTTGCTTAAGTGAGATTCTCACGTGAACATTATTTTATCACTTAATTAATAAAACACGTGCATTCACATTTTAGGCTCTTTAAATATCTCCAACAATTATATAAGATGATATTTTAAAGTCAAGTCTTGAAGGGACAACACACAACACATCATATACTACTTTTTTCCTCTTTTTTTAGGGTTTATGACCTTGAATTTCAGAAACAGAAGTTTCAACTTCTCTTTAGAATTAAAGGATTTCATATGAATTTTTCTTTAGTTATAGGTTTTAGTCTTGTTTAATTATAATTTTTAGTTTATAATTTTTTGTTTTGCTACTCTAATTTTTTAGAATTTCTTGTTACTTCCTCTATTTTTCTATTTTTAGTTTATGAACACTTGTTGACTTGTTGAATTTATATTTTTCATGAATGAATTTGATATTTTATGCTTTATTATTTCTTATTTGAGTTGATGTTATTACTTTTTTGAATTGGGTAGTTGTAGATTTTACTAATTATTACAATTTATGAATTTTTATGTATATGCATTCTAGGTATTTGATAAAATGATTGAACTAGTTATAGAGTAGATTTTGCATTCTTGGCTTGAGTTGAGAACTTGGATGAACTTGAGTCATTAATGTCCAAGTTGATTAATAATTTAGAGATAGTAATTAATCTAATGCTAGTTTTCTATTAATTCAATTAGTAAGTTGGTTAGGACTTATAGATTAAGGTCAGTTAGGCTTAATTGACTTTCTTCAATTTATAGAAATTGATGAATTGAGTTTACTCTTTGTAATTGTCATATTGTGGTTAATGACGAGAATAGTGATCCTTAACACTTAATTCTTGCCAAAGTCTTTTTGAACTTGAATTTTCTTTCTTCTCTTCTAGTTAATTGCCTTGATTACTTTTCAGTCTAATCTCTTGGCTATTTAATTTTTAATTATGCTTTTATATTCTCTGCTTTTACATTTCTGTTAATTACAATCAAACACTCGATTTTTCTATATCCAATAATAATGTACTCGATTGTGATTTTAAGAGAGAACGACTTAGGATTAAACTCTCTATAATTATTTTGAAATTTGTGACATTTTAATTAAATTTTGAGAGTGTTAAATTCCGGTTTAGAGCTATCTACAATAAATTTTGTATTTTTTAACTTGTAAATTTTTAAACCGGTTCTTAGCACTCATCAGTAGTCTTCAATCATATGGATTTAAATGTTTTAAACTGAAAAAGTTAGTAAAATGATAAATTAAAAAATTAATTACTGTTAATTATGTAACTTTCATGAAATATGTGTCCACTATCTTAATTTAAAAGTAATTAATTACTTACTTTATTACTATACCAACTTCTTTACTTTAAAAAATATTGATTTTAATCAAATGCCCATTACCTTTAGGTTCTCAACCGAGAGGAGTGACAAGTGGTGGATATCGGGGTTATTGCTAGGAATCTCTCTTGAATGGACTCGTGACTCGAGACACCTCTCCAGATTCTAGTGAATTTAGGAGTAGAATAATTAGCGGATTGGTGTCTAAATTTAGGAGTAGAATAATTAGATTGGATTCTGTATGGGTTGCAGGTCAGGTGAGAATCCATGTCTTAAACAAAAATATATGAAATAATTACAAAATATTGATAGTTATACTAGTCCTTAAAAAATAAGTCATTAGTCAAATTGTAGAACGTTAACTTACAACATATAGAATAAAAAACATGTTTGATTGGAAGTTGACTAAATATATCCATGAAAATTTATTAATTTAATCTCAAATCACAATTATATAAACTCTTTTTCTTAACGTTCAATTGGACTTGTTAGATATTTTGTATGTTACCAGTTAATTAATATTTTACATCATCAATCGTTAACAAAACGATTAATGGAGTAATGGAAGGACATAGGTAATTAATTTGTAATCTTTTGAGAATTAATTTGATTGATAAAATTTTTCGAAAAAGAATTTAGAGAACGCTTCACTTTTCACAGATTAGTTTAACCATTAGCCATAATTACAAAATACTGGTATGTTGATAATATTCATTATAATTTTTTAATTTAAAAATTCTAAAATCTTAAAATAATGTTGTA
>NC_029786.2:86699086-86701202 GCF_000816755.2 Arachis ipaensis
AAGCTTTTTTATATAAATAAAAAATTTTATATTTACTAATTTATTTCAGTTTTAAATTTTTTACTCTTTTAAAAATTATCTCACAATTTCACTGGCAAAGTCTATTTTGTAGTCAAGTCTGCACAATAATAAAAGAGTGCAATTGTGCAATCCTTTTCAGACCAAAGAGGAAGAGAATTGTTTTAACTATTGTGCAATTATTTTTTGCGAAATAGGAAAGACCACTATATAACATTGCAGGTATCGTTTGTGCTTACACTTTCAAATATTTGTTTAAGTTTGCACCAAAGTTGACTTGAGAGAAAGAAAAAAGAAAAAGAATGAGAAAAAAAAAAGAAGTGGTGGGGAAAAATAAAGATTATGTTGTAATGACTCGTGGTAGTGACATCAATCATTTAAATGTAGGGAGACACATTAAGGGCCACATTGATGATCAGGTTAAAACTTAAGTTTTTTTTATTGTTATATTATATCTTAATATGCATATAGTAACATCATTATAGTTGTTAATTGCTTAGTTAGTAGTTAACAGTTTAGGATAATTTGAATATATTAGGGTATCGACCGTTATAAATATTTAAATTAGAGAGACATATTTATATTTTACGTTTTTGAAGTATGGTTTTTTTTATTTAAACTAAATCTAATATGAAAATATTGGGATTTAGGCTAATTGTTGTAGATCATTATGGATGAAATAAATAGTGATTTATGGTTGATAGATTTTTAGAAATATTTTACATAATAAGTCTTATTATAGTAGTGGTTTAAAGTTGTGCTTATTAATGTCGAAATTATACAGAGTCGGTGGGTCCTATATCCGAAGAGGAATAGAGTCTTGGGAGTGGAGGGATCGCCTAATGCACTACTGCCTTATTTAAAGGAGGCTGGTTTTGCCCATGTGACACGAGCTAGAGATTTTCACTTTGATAACTTATTCCTATCGGCCATTGTTGAGAAATAATGTCTAGAGACCCATTTGTTTCACATGACATGAAGTGAGTGTACCATCACCCTTTAAGATATTGCTTCACCTTGGCTGGCAGATGCATGGGGAGCCAGTTGGTGGTTACAACTGTGATTTTCAGACTCATTATGGTCGCGAAACATGGGAGATGGTTCATGAGGCGCTTGGAACGTTGCCTCTGAGTCGGGAACCACAGGAGGGTGTGCAGCAAGCCGAGTCTTTTGCCATTAAAATGACGTGATTAAAGACTCGCTTGAGACAGATGTCTGCTGACGCTGTATCAAATGTGCTTCAGCAGCATGAGCCTTATTACATATTGAGATTGATCGGTAGACTTCTGGTGAAAGATAAATCCAGTGTAAGCATACATGTTAGATAAATCTCATTGATTACTGATTTCGGGAGATGCATATACTACTCATAGGGTTCTGTCATATGTTGTATTAAATTGGATCTGCTCTTCGTTTGACTCGGACTCTTCAAAAACCAAATCAGCATTGATTCGGCCATTGGGGGAGAAGAGCAAATTCTTGTAGGGGATTCAGTTATTCTCGCCTAACTAGGTCTTGGCGCATAATCTATTGGGACTGAACATGAGGAAGATGAACTATTACCAATGTCCACAAACTCAATGCAAAGTTCTATTACTTGTTCAATCACAATCTTTCTATGGCAATTGAACATAGTTCACAAGTGATTGTCATCCTTTAACATAGGACATCCAATGAAATACAAATAACCAATTCTTTTAACGTACTTAATTCCAAGTATATCAATATTGACCAAAATCATATTTCTAAACTCTGTCAACGAATGCAACTGCTAAGTATGCATAACAATATCATTGCCTTCAAAATGTGCACCATTATTTTGATGTGGTATTGTTTCATTTGGATAAATAACAATTATATGTTCACTAGCCATTTAATGAATTTATCTTTGGAGAAAAGAAGAAAGAATATATGAAAACTGAAATTTATTGGGAAGATATGGGCATTTTTTTTATGAAATAGTGATAATGTTTAAAATTGTAAAAAAAATTCAAAAACTATATATATTGAAAAATATGAATTTTTCACTTATATAAAAAAAAGTTTGTATTGTGTTTATTTGGGTGCCATTAAGTTAATAAAAATATTTTTTATTTTT
>NC_029786.2:86701322-86710718 GCF_000816755.2 Arachis ipaensis
TAACTCAAATTTTTTTTTTTATAAATTTACCCAAATAAACCCATTGTAGGTTGTGGTCATGTAACTTTTTTTTATTACTTCATAAAGTTATGTTTTATAATTGTTATTAATTTACTATATCTAATAATTATCTATCAATTACAAAAGGAAATTTAAGTTTCAAACGACACATTTCACTTTTTGGAAAATTTTAAAAAATCTATACAATCTATACAATAAAAACTCTATAAAAGTATTCACCAAGTAAAACAGGAAAGGAATAAAAACTAAGTATGCTAAAAAATTTGTTAATAAAATAATAATAGAAATTTCTCAAATTCTTGATGCATTCAATACAATGAAAGATAAAAACACCTTCGATTTTAAACTAATTTTTTTTTTTGTTTTCTATGGTCCCAATAAATTAAAAATTAATTCGTTATAAATTTATATTTTATTTAAAAATTTGTTATTAAACAATAAATTGTTGCATACACAAAGCAAAATTTAAAAAAAAAATTTCACTCCCCTCCTTTGAGAGATGCTAAAATAACACTTCCCTCCCTTCTATTTGTAAAATATATATTTCTCTCTCTTGTAACTTTTAAAAAACCTCATTTTTTATCCATTTTAAAATTTTTGTGTTAACTACTATTAACTTTATCTATTTTTCAAGAAAAAATCTTTTTTTTTTTTACAAAAATACTCTTTAAAAAAATTATTTTTTTATCATTAAATTTTGCTTACCAAAATATCCTTTAATAAATTATTTTTTGATTGATTAATAAAGAGTATTTTGTTAAGTAAAATTTAATGATAAAAAATAAATTTTTTTTTTGAAAAATAGATAAAGTTAACATTAGTTAACACAAAAAATTTAAAATGGATTAAACAGGAAGTTTTTTAAAAGTTACAAAGGAGGAGAATGTACATCTTAAAAATAGAAGAGAGAGGAGTATCATTTTAACATCTCTCATGAGAGAGAAATAGAATTTTTTCAAATTTAAATTATTGACACTTATTTAAACAGATAAATTAACTAATCATTTGACGGGTTAAAATTTTTATATATGAATAATTTTAATGTAAAATACAAAAATATTTAATCATTTTAGTATTTTATATGATTATGATAGTAGCACAAAATGTCATTGACGTTTTGTAATAAAAAAAATTTTAATTATTAAAATATAAAACGTCATTGACATTTTGTTAATAAATATTATTTTAATTATAGAAACACAAAACCTCAATAACGTTTTATAAATAACCATAACAGTGTTTAACACGTAATTTGATTCATCATAAAAAATTTTATACCTAATAATACTACATAAAAAAGAAAAAGTTCTCATTTGACGAGTGTATTGGTCGAAATATTTTCTATTGCTTCCTTAATTTGTATAAAAACTGCCGTTAGCAAGGCCCGGAAACAAAATTTTGGATCTTTAGTATAGCTACAATGGATTAATGCAAATACTAAACAAAATGCAGCCTAGCCTAATCTCAACACAAATATTCAAATACTGCCAAATGGATTGGTATGTCTAGAAAAATATTAATTTTAAGGGAAGTTAAAATTTCGGATAATATTTGACATATCTAATTGAATGTTGACTAGATAGTAGATATATTTATAAAAATATATTAATTTAGTACATTTTTTCAATTACATAATAAAATTCTATTTCTAATATAACCTAACAACTAAATTGATAAATTTTCATAAATATATTTGGTTATTAAACATGTTAAGTGTCGTGTATACTATCAATTAACATTCCATGTGATTAATCATTGACGGAAATTATTAATATAGTTAATTTGTAATTGTTAAAAGCCCAATTTGATTAATAAAATCTTTAAAAAACATTTAAAAAATATTTTATCTGACTAATTTGACTATTAATCCTTAAAATTTTCTGAAATAAAAGATATTAAAATATTGAATATAAGTGGAGGTCCATTCAAATATTATTTGTGCACCAAACCTAAGATACTTAGCATGGAGACAGGATGAATACCAATCTCGAAAAAAGATAGAGGAGTTAGGATGAGTCAAAGAAGAAGTTGTGAAGGCCACATGTGGAGCTGATGAAACTGAAAAGTAGCAAGCGTGAGGTTTTTCTTTAGGCCATTCTGAAACTGTACAAATCTCACTTGAGAGAAAAACCATCAACCTCCCTTCTCATGAATTTTGTTGGTTACATTGCTAAAGCTACCACATGCCTAGGATGCTTAAGATAACATCACAATCTCCAAAATATTTGATTACATTAATGCTTTGCCGTCAAGCATAAAACAGAAAGCAGTTTCATAATCTAAGAAACGATCCAACAATGCCGGTACTTTGATATCTCTGATGTCGTACCTGAAAAAAAGGAAGACGAAGTTTCCGGTCAGATCAGCTGCGAATCCAGCATTCCTCCAGTTCGCAAGTATTCTACTCAAGATCATAAAGCAGCTTAACCAACATTTTTGATACGGCTTACAAAACCCAAAAACCCTACATATTGCTTAATAAATCAATTACTTATTACTATTAAGAACAACAAAAGTTTTGCGTCAAGCATTATTACAGTGAAGGTGCAGAATTCCCTTGAATCTGTCTCTCCAAAATTTAACTAATTCAGAAACAGGATTAGAAGAAAACTGATACAAAGAGAGCACAAAATACTAACAACGGCAGGTTAGCAGTGACCAGCAAAAAGAATCACAATACCTAGCAAAAGTAGTAGTTGCTTGAATTGCTTAACTGTCATGTCCTGGTTCGATCTTTAGGAGTGGCATTTATGCAACAGCGTTTGATGAGCAGCCCCCCATACCTCCTAAAAGGTGAACACAGAGGGTTCAGGAATTAGGCGTTAACTTCCGCCTAGAGGATACCAGCAGGTTAAGGCCTGGTTAGCTAAAAAAGAGCAGTGGCCAGAAATAATGTTTCTATGCAAGCCAATTTCTTCAACCAAATACTGACCTTCATATATTGAAGCTGATAACCTTATGATCAAAGATATTTTTCACATATGTTTCGAATATCCATCTGAGACGATGAAAATATGAGAACTGTCAACGTCATTGGATTCCTTTGGATGTTCTAAGGATCCGATCCACTTCCACTGGAATCGTAGTCTTGCAATCCTACATAGAAATCATTTAAAGAAAAAACACATAAAACTTTAAGAACATATATGTGCAGATTGCAGAATCATATTAAGATGAAACCATGCATGAATTCAGTTAGTGTTATAACTAAGACCAATTTGCAAGCCAGTACTAACATAAGTATGCATTGTTTGTTAAAAATAAATTAAAAAAGAATAATAAACAAAAAGACCCTTCCAAAAATTATTTCAACCAAAATCAGCAACAACCTTTGATGGTGCAAAATCATACATTGTTTGGGGAAAAAAGTTCACGAGGCACACACTTGTTTCTATTGTATATAATTCATAAAAGCAAGTCAAGATTTTTGAAATAAGTTACATGGTATCATGTTATTGAATTCACATGCCAAATCATGGGATTAATATTGTGATAGATTTCAAACACAAAAAGGATAAAGCACTTGAGAAATTAGATATTATTTTGGATGACCTGAAACAGCCTCACAATATCAATTACCAAGGACTTCGTAAGTAATTAGAATTACTTAAAAAAGAGTTAAGAATATCATCATCTTAATTAAATGGAAATACCATAAAGTCACTGAATCCAATGTACAAATGTAAATAATTAGAATTTGAACACCAAATTCAACATTGAAGGCAATATATAGTTCAACATCTGGAGAAGGAAAACTGGAAAAAGAAACATGAACTTTTCAAAAGAGAAAAACAAAGTAAATATTAAATGAAGCATATAGGACATAATTTGTCTCACCTTCTCTATCTTTAGCAAACCTCTACTTATCATTTCACGAAGAAATTTCTCTGCTCTTTCATTATCATTTTTGTCAAAAAGAGCATAAACAATTGTTTCATAACTTACACAATCAGGCAGGTAACCATTGCTTTCCATTTTTGAGAGTAAGGTTATCGCTTCATCAAATAACCCCTCTTTACAAAGTCCGTTGATCATAATATTATAAGTCCTAACTTCTAGACGAGAGTTGTTGATCAAAAGATGTTGAAAAAACTCTTTTGCATCGTTTAATTTTCCACATTTGCACAACCCATCAAGAAGAGTATTGTACGTGTACACATCCGGACTAATCCCTTTGTCAAGAATCTGTCGGAATAACGCAATTGCCTCATCAACACGTTGGACTTTGCACAAACCATCTATCACGATATTGAAAGTTATTAAACTAGGAGACTGACCATTATCATGCATCTCAGCAAGAAGACCCAGTGCACAGGAAATTCTTCGTGATTTACACATGCCATCAATAAGAGAATTGTATGTTACAATATCAGGAACCAAATTTTTGTGACGCATTTGTTTAAAGAGTTCTATGGCTTTATCCACTCTCTTATTCTTACAATATCCATTGATCATAGTGTTGTAACTCCTAACATTAGGAACCAAACCACTTTTCATCATATCATCAAATAACTCAGCTGCCTTATTGACTTCATTTCTTATGACGTATCCATTCATTAGAGCATTGTAAGGGACAACATTCAGCTTATGGCCTCCTTCTGACATCCTATCCAACACACTTTGTGCTTCGTCGATTCGCCCTTCCTTACACAATGCATCTATCAATATACTAAAGGTATATACATCGGGCTCGATGCCCTTTTTCCCCATTTCATTAAGCAATTGAGCAGCTTCATCTAATCGACTTATGATGCAAAAACCAAGAATTAGGGAACTATAAGTGATGACATCAGGAGAAATCCCCCTTGAAATCATCTTAGAAAACAACTCGCTTGCCTCAATTACAAGCCCATCTTTACACAGCGCATCGATGACAGTATTGTACAGTACTACATTAGGTTTTACCGGCTGTGTCTCCAATTTTTCTAGCAACTTAACAGCAGCTCCTGTGTGCCCTATTTTACAAAGCCCATTGGTCAAAGTGTTATAACTGACCTCGTTGAGCTGAAACCCTAGCGCTCTTACCCTATCATGAAACGCTAATGCTTCCCTAACCTTGCCGTTTATACAGAACCCTTTGATGAGTGTTGTTAGAGTTATAACATCAAATTCATAACCAATCTTGATAATCTTACCCAAAACAGAAAAAGCGGAGTCCATATGACCCAAATGGCAGAAACAATTCAACAATATATTGAGTGCAATAAGGCTAGGAATGATTCCCCGATTTTCCATTTGCCAAAAAAGGGAAACAGCAGTGGGGCATTGTTTGATCTTAACAAGAGAAGAAAGAATCTTACTGAATTCGAGTTGAGAAGGTGGATTGGGGTTGTTGAGAAGGGCGGTGAAAGAGGCAACAGCATCATCGACATTAACAATGGGTGAAGGAGGAAGATGGTAGAGCCTGCGGGATAGAACAGGGGGAAACAAACTGAAGAGGTTTGCGCGCGCACACCTTCTTGTGATTCTCATTGTACCTTTACCGTAGTCAAAGTGGGACAAAGCCTTGCCTTCAACCGCTTAAGCAAGGACCAAGGTCTACCATCGTGAAATGCGACCAGAGCTGCAGAGTTGAGAGGTAACGCTTTTTTATAGAAAAAAAAAATCATAAATTTTTTATAAAATTTTGGAGTAATTAATTTAAGGTCCAAACTTAGATGTAGTTATTTTATGTAACGAGTGGTTAGATAATAATTTAATCAAATCTCTTAAATTATTTAGAGAAGTACTGTATATATGCTGGTTTTATATATGCTGGTTTACAAGTCATATAAGTTGGGTCAAATCCAACAAAAAGGACGTTCACCCATACGAGTGTCAACACGCGCGCTACTCAACAGTTTTCATAGCTCGCTTGGTGTGTTTTTGTAGTTCTACTCAACGATTTTTATAGTTGCGTTCCTCTTCCTCCTCCTCTCCCTTCTTTTCTTTTTTCTTTTTTCTTTGTGTTTTTCCTTCTTTTTCTTCACGTGTTTTATCTTCATTGTCATTTTTTTATTACTGTTATTGTCGCTACATTTTTCCTCCTTCTCTTTTTATTAATTTTGCAATATTATTTATTTTTTTCTTTTTGGTTTGATTTTTTGCTCCCAAAAAGAATTATGAGAATATGAAATAAGAAAATAAAGAAGAAACAGCAGAAGATGAAGAATGAGAAAGAGGAAGAGTTTTAAATTATGCAGAACTTATCAGTATACATACACCGAAAATTTTTAAACAATACACCAAAATATCTTCGTGTTACACCCAGATTTGCTACAAATACAGAAAAATATTTTCTCTAATATTTTTTTTTGTTCTTCTTTTTTCTTATTTCTTTCTTTCTTTTAGTTGAACAATGTAAGTTCATCATCTTCCAAGTAATTTTGTACCATTATGTGTTCCTTCTTCTTCTTTGTTTGATTTTTTTTATTTTTATTATTGTTAAAAGAGTAAAACAAGAAGAAATTTGAGAAGATAAAACAAGAAAAAAAAAGATGAATAAAAAAAAATGATGATGATGATGATGAAAAAGAAGAAGAAGAAACAACGGAAGATGAGGAGGACGGAGAAGAAGAGTTTTGAAGTATATGCAGAACTTATCAGCACACATACACCGAAAATTCTTAAACAATACATACAAATATCTTCGTGTTACACTCAAATATAGAAAAATATTTTCTTTAATGCAGAACTTTTACATTACATTCAATTCAAATCATCAATGATGAACAATAATTTTTACAAACAAAAACAACATTATTCACCTACAGAATCATAAACTACTAACGAAAACATTAACTAGAATCGAACCACACCTCAGCCACTTGATTGGATTCAAAATAATCAATTTCGTCCTAGTTTAATTGACAATCTGAACTTGAATTATTCATTATCTTCAAGAATGAGATAACTGATGATGGGGAAGAAAGAGGAAAAGGAAGGAGAAGAAATTCCAATAAAAAAAAAAGGAGAAAAAAGAGGAGGAGGAGGAGGTGGTGTTGGTGAGAGAGTAAAACAAGAAGATACTTGAGAAGGTAAAATAAAAAAGAAAAGATGAATAAGAAAAAAAAAAAAAAGAAGAAGCAGCAGAAGATGAGAAGGAAGAAGAGGAAGAGGAAGAGTTTTGAATTATGCAGAACTTATCAGCACAGATACACCAAAAATTCTTAAACAATACATCCAAATATTTTTGTGTTATACCCAAATATCTTTGTGTTACACCCAAATTTATTGCAAATACAGAAAAATGTTTCTTCTAATGCTGCATTTTTTTTCTTCTTCTTTTTTTCCTTATTTCTTTCTTTCTTTTAGTTGAACGAATATAAGTTCATCCTCTTCCAAGTAATTTTATACTATTATGTGTTTCTTCTTCTTTTTTGTTTGATTTTTTATTTTTATTCTTATTAAAAGAGTAAAACAAGAAAAAATTTGAGAAGATAAAACAAGAAAAAAAAGATGAATAAGAAAAAAAAAGATGATGATGATAATTGTAACACCCTAACTTTTAGCACTTCATATTCGTACTAAAAGTTCGAGTTCTACTTACCTCTATTCCTTTAATTTCATACTATATTTATTTATTAGAGTAAAAATATGAGCTACTAATATATTTAATACTAGAAACATAATTATTTCAACCTCTTTAAATTAGAAAAAAAATTTTCTAATTTCTTTAAATAATAATTAATTTATTAGCTAATTATTTATTAATTCTTTGAGGTTTGCATTGATGCGTGAGCATCTTTCCTAACTTTTTCTAGTGAATTTGCATTTAATTTGTTGAGTCTAATCAATAATTAATTATCTTTTAGCCACTATGGATGCTACTTTGAGTCTTGTGTAATTCTGTTTATTTTAGGTAGCATTCGCCTGGATCTGATGGAGTTTCTGCAGCACAAGAATTAAAGGAGATGACCAGCGAGGAGCGACGCATACGCGCACCTGACGCGTATGCGTGATTTGGAGATTTGCACGACGACGCGTGCGTGTACCTGACGCGTACGCGTGACACGCAAAGAAGACCATCGATGTGACACGTACGCGTGACATGCGCCACGTGCAGAAAACGCTGGGGGCAATTTCTGGGCTGTTTTTGACCCAGTTTTTGGCCCAGGAAACACATATTAGAGGCTTCAGAATGGAGGAATCATGCGAACACTTCTAGTTATTTCCCAAGTTAGGCGTGGGTCCTACGAAACAAGTGGTCCCCATCCATCAATTGAAGACCTGGTGATTATTATAATTAATTCTGATTTGAACTTTAATTTTAAAATAGGAAAAGATATTATTTTAGTTTTAGAAATTAGATTTTAAATTAATTAGGATTAGATATAAAAGAAAAAAAAACTTCTTTTAGGGAGATTATTCCATTCCAATTTACAGTTTACCAGAATCTTAGTTTTTCACTCTGAACCATGAGCAACTAAACCTCCATTGTTAAGGTTAGGAGCTCTGTCTATTTGTATGGATTGATTCAATTGCTTTTCTATTTTAATTCATGTACTTATTTATAATTCAAGAATTGTTTTCGTTCTTTATCTTATGAATTTGGGTGGAACGGAAGTATGATACTCTTTCTAATTGAGTTCTTGTATAATTTGGAAAAGCTCTTTACTTGAACAACAGCTTAAAAATAATTTTTCCTAAATTCTAATTATCTGGACTTAACGGGATACGTGACATATAATCCTCTTATATTTGGATAGTTAGGATTTTTGTGGCATAATAACTAGAGTTAAACTTCACCCTCTAATTGGAATTAATTGACCAAGGAATTGGCAGTTGATGAGAATTAGAGGAGACTAAAAAGGTCTAAGGAATTAGGGTCTAGTCACATATAGTTTTCCATGAATTAAATCTTGCATGATTAAAATAGTTAGTAAGAAAAGTCAATCCGGAAAATAGATAACTCTGAAGCCTTAACTGTTTCTCCAGACATATTTCACAACCTGTTTACTGCTTATTTTATTAAATTTCTGAATTTACTGTTTAATGCTTTTTGAACTCTCAAACACTATTTTCTACTTGTCTAACTAAGTAAATCAATCAACCATCGTTGCTTGATCCATCAATCCTCATGGGATCGACCCTCACTCACCTAAGGTATTACTTGGTACGACCCGGTGCACTTGCCGGTTAGTTTGTGGTTTTAAATTCCACACCAAGTTTTTGGCGCCGTTGCCGGGGATTGTTAGTGATTAACAACTATTAGTTGCTTGATTGCTTAGATTAAGCGTTTTAGTTTTAATTTTATTTAGTTTCTACCTTATTATTCTCGAATTTATTACTAGTAATTTTTCTTAATTTCTGAAATTAAGTTTGGTGTCCCCTCTTTATTTTTATTTTAATTTTTCTGTTTATTTTTCTTGTTAATTTCAAATTTTTCTATCTTGT
>NC_029786.2:86710868-86713171 GCF_000816755.2 Arachis ipaensis
ATGCGCAAGAACAGAGACAAAGAACATCTCTTAGACTTTGATCCTGAACCTGAAAGAACTTTCAGGCGGCATTTGTAACAAGCAAGACTTTACAATGCTGCAGAATCCACTATGGATCCTAATGATGCTGCTAATGCCAATGTGGTAAATCCGAATGGGAATGATAATCAAAGGAGAGTACTTGGCTTTTATTCTGCTCCTACTGCGGATCTTTATGGAAAAAGTTTTGTGGTGCCTCCTATAGCTGCAAACAACTTTGAGTTGAAGCCACTATTGGTCACCCTGATGCAACAAAACTGCCAGTATCACGGTCTTCCCCACAAAGACCCAAATCAATTTATTTCTAATTTTCTGCAGATTTGTGATACTGTGAAGACAAATGGAGTGAACCCAGAGGTGTACAAACTCATGCTCTTCCCGTTTGCTCTGAGGGATGGAGCAAAGCTATGGCTAGATTCCCAACTCAAGGAGAGTTTGGATACTTGGGACAAGGTTGTTACTGAGTTTTTGACTAAATTTTTCCCACCAAAAAAGCTGACTAAGCTTAGGGTGGAGGTTCAGACCTTCAGGCAGAAGGATCGTGAGACTCTTTATGAAGCTTGGGAGAGGTACAAGCTACTGAATAGGCAATGCCCTCCGGACATGTTTTTCAAATGGACTCAACTAGATATCTTTTATGAAGGTTTGGGTGAAATGTCCAAGATGTGCTTAGATAATTCTGCAGGTGGTTCACTGTACAAGAAGAAGACACCTGAGGAGACTATTGAGCTTATTGAATTGGTTGCTAGGAACCAATATTTATACTCATCTAACAGGAATCCTGTGAACTCTGAGACTCCTCAGAAAAAGGGTGTTATGGAAGTAGAAGCTCTTAATGCCATTCTTGCTCAGAACAAGCTCATGTCTCAGCAAATAAATCTACTTACTCAACAGATGGGTGGAATGGAAGTCTCAACTATCAACACCCAAAATCCACCTCAAGAGGTCCCTTATGACATGACAGGTAATTTTGTGCAAAATGATAATTATGATTATGCTCAATCCTCTTCTGAACAAGTCAATTACATGGGGAGTGGTACTAGAAATCCCAATAATGATCCATATTCTAAGACATACAATCAGGGGTGGAGAAATCACCCAAACTTTGGGTGGAGGGACCAACCTCAGAGACCTCAAAATTTCAACAATAATTCTCAGGGCGGCTTCCAACAAAACAATTACAATAACCGCCAATTTCAGTCTCAGCAACAACAACCACCTCAGTAGGCAAACTCTAAATCCCAAGAAGATTCTAATTGGGAGATGATGAAAAATTTTATGCAGGAAACCAGAGCCTCCATTAGAAACTTGGAGGTGCAAATGGGCCAAATAAGTAAGCAATTACCTGAAAGGTCTGCAAGTACATTTCCAGGTGATACAGTGGTGAATCCAAGGGAAGATTGCAAGGTTATTCAATTGAGAAGTGGTAAAGTAGCTGGCTCTGAGACCAAGGTCAATGGGGAGTTAGTTGAAAAAGAAGCCCCAGAGGAGAAGAAGGAAGAAGTGGAGCACGCCCCTCCTAAGCGTGCAGACAACTCATTCCTTGATTCTCTTGACACTTATCCCACCTTGCCAAAGGCTCCTGAATACAAGCCAAAAATGTCATACCCTCAGAGGCTTCAGAAGGCTTCCAAAGAAAAGCAATTTTCTAAATTTTTAGATGTCTTCAAGAAGTTACAGATTAACATTCCTTTTGCAGAGGCTCTTGAGCAAATGCCTCTCTATGCTAAATTTATGAAAGAGTTGTTGACTCATAAGAGGAATTGGAAGGAACAAGAAACAGTGGTGTTAACCAAGGAATGTAGTGTCATTATTTAACACAACCTTCCTGAGAAGATGCCAGACCTAGGGAGCTTTGTCATTCCTTGCACCATTAGAGATGTCACCATTCAGAGAGCTTTATGTGATCTTGGAGCTAGCATCAATCTAATGCCACTTTTAGTGATGAAAAAGCTTCAAATTGAGGAGGTAAAACTCACTCGTATTTCTCTTCAACTTGTTGATCTTTCTATTAAATTATCTGTAGGTGTTGTTGAGGATTTACTTGTGAAAGTGGGACCATTTATTTTTCCTGTTGATTTTGTTATATTAGACATGGAAGAGGAGGTAAAATCCTCTATTATACTTAGTAGACCCTTTTTAGCTACATGTAGAGCTCTGATTGATATGAAAAAGGGTGAATTGACCCTGAGGGTCAATGAAGAACAGGTGGTCCTCAATATTTTTGAAGCTCTCAAGCACCCTAATAATTCTGAAGGGTGTAT
>NC_029786.2:86713211-86721892 GCF_000816755.2 Arachis ipaensis
CCTCCTTCTCTGAAATATGTGTTCTTGGGTGAAAATGATTCATATCCAGAAATTATTAGCTCTTCCCTAAAGCCTGAAGAGGAAGAGACACTTTGTTTCAGTGCTCAGAAGCCATAAAATAGCTCTTGGGTGGACCATCAGTGACTTGAAGGGGATTAGTCCAACCAAGTGTATGCACAAGATCACCCTTGAAGATGATGCTAAACCAGTTGTGCAACCACAAAGGAGACTCAATCCAACCATGAAAGAGGTGGTCCAAAAAGAGGTAATGAAATTATGGAAAGTAGGTATTATTTACCCTATTTCTGACAGTCCTTGGGTAAGTCCTGTGCAGGTAGTTCCCAAGAAAGGAGGGATCACAGTGATCAAGAATGAAAAGAATGAGCTTATTCCTACAAGGACAGTCACATGATGGAGAATGCGTATAGACTACAGGAGGCTCAACACTGCTACAAGGAAGGATCACTTCCCCCTGCTCTTCATTGATCAAATGCTTGAGAGGTTAGCTGGTCATGATTTTTATTGTTTTCTAGATGGATATTCTAGATATAACCAAATTGTAGTGGACCCTCAAGATCAAGAGAAGATAGCATTCACATGCCCCTTTGGAGTGTTTGCCTACAGAATAATGCCATTTGGACTATGTAATGCTCCAGCAATTTTTCAGAGGTGTATGCTTTCAATTTTTTTCTGACATGGTTGAAAAGTTCATTCATTGAGGTATTTATGGATGCTTTTTCTATTTTTGGTAATTCTTTCGAATCCTACCTTAAGCATTTATCTCTTATCTTGAAACGGTGTCAAGAATCAAACCTTGTTTTAAATTGGAAAAAATGCCATTTTATGGTTACAGAAGGCATTATTCTTGGACACCGGATTTCAAGTAAGGGGATTGAGGTTGACAGAGCAAAGGTGGAGGTAATTGAAAAATTATCACCACCAGCTAATGTTAAGGCAGTCAGGAGTTTCTTGGGTCATGCAGGATTTTATAGGAGATTTATAAAGGACTTTTCTAAAATTGCTAAACCATTGAGTAACCTGTTGGTTATTGATGTTCCTTTTGTGTTTGATGTTGAATGTCTGCGTGCTTTTGAAACTCTGAAAGCAAACCTTACCTCTGCTCCCATTATATCCCTGACTGGGATTTATCATTTGAATTGATGTGTGATGCTAGTGACTTTGCTATAGGAGCTGTTTTAGGACAGAAGCATGGTAAGCTTATACATGTCATTTACTATGCTAGCCATGTGTTAAATAATTCCCAAAAGAATTACACAACTACAGAAAAAGAATTATTAGCTATTGTGTATGCTGTTGATAAGTTTAGTTCCTATTTAATTGGTTCTAAGGTTATTGTTTATACTGATCATGCTACTTTGAAGTACCTTCTAACCAAACAGGATTCTAAACCAAGATTAATCAGATGGGTGTTGCTCCTTCAGGAGTTTGATATTGAGATAAAAGACAGAAAATGGTCAGAAAATCAAGTAGTTGACCATCTCTCCAGAATTGAGCCTGAAGCAGGAGTACAACCACCCACAACTGTGACTGAGACATTTCTGGATGAGCAATTGTTCCTCATTCAGCAGGCTCCATGGTTTGCAGACATTGCAAATTACAAGGCTATGAATTTTATTCCAAGGGAGTACAGTAGGCAACAAGTAAAGAAGCTATTGACTGATGCCAAGTACTACATTTGAGAGGAACCATACCTTTTTAAAAGGTGTTAAGATGGTATCATCCGGAGATGTGTCCCAGATGAAGAAACACAGTAGATTCTTTGGCACTGTCATGGGTCTGATTATGGAGGCCACTTTGGTGGTGAACGGGCAGCTACAAAGGTCCTTCAGAGTGGGTTTTACTGGCCGACTCTCTTCAGGAACTCCAGAGAATTTGTGAAGCACTGTGACAGATGTGAGAAGGTCACGAATCTCCCTGCCAACCATGAAATGCCACAGCAGGGGATTCTTGAGGTTGAGTTGTTTGATGTGTGGGGTATTGATTTCATGGGACCTTTCCCACCATCACATTCAAACAACTATATTCTAGTGGCAGTTGACTATGTGTCCAAGTGGGTGGAAGCTGTGGCTCTACCTACCAATGATGCCAAGGTGGTAATGAGCTTTCTTCAGAGGTATATCTTTAGCCGGTTTGGTGTCCCGAGGACACTCATTAGTGATGGAGGAAGCCACTTCTGTAACAGACAGTTGGACTCACTTCTACAGAGATATGGAGTCCATCATAAAGTGGCAACCCCCTATCACCCTCAGACAAGCGGACAGGTTGAAGTTTCCAACAGAGAACTCAAGAGGATTCTAGAGAAGACCATCAGTGTTTCAAGAAAGGACTGGTCTAGGAAGCTTGATGATGCTCTCTAGGCATACCGGACAGCTTACAAGACTCCTATTGGCTTGTCGCCTTATCAGTTGGTCTATGGCAAAGCCTGTCACTTGCCAGTTGAGCTGGAGCATAAAGCTTACTGGGCAATCAGGTATCTGAATCTTGATTCAGAAGCTGCAGGAATTAAGCGAATGCTTCAGTTGAATGAGCTTCATGAATTCAGATATTCAGCCTATGAGAATGCTAAGCTCTATAAGGAGAGAACCAAGTTGTTGCATGACAAGAAGATTGTCATCAGAGTCTTTGAGCCAGGACAGAGAGTGCTTCTGTATAATTCAAGGCTCAAACTCTTTTCCGGGAAGCTGAAATCCCGGTGGTCATACCGTTTGTGGTTACCAGAGCTTCACCATATGGTCATGTAGAAATACAGGAAGAGAATTCTGACAGAAAATTTACAGTGAATCGCCAGAGGTTGAAGCACTATCTTGGAGGCGAGATTGATCGCCAGAGGTCCACTCATCTGCTGAATTAGCAGAACTGACCGTCAAGCTAGTGACGTTAAAGAAGCGCTCGTCGGGAGGCAACCCGATAATTTCGTATCCTTGGTTATTTTTCGTAGTAGTGATTTTCTTATTTATTTAATTTTTATTGAGTTTTTACTGCTTTTTCTTTCATTTTATGTGTGTTCTGATCATGCAGCTATCTTAGAACAGGAACCGAAAAATTTAAAAAAAAAAAAAAGAGAAGAGGTGTTCGACGCGCAAGCATCGCTGACGCGTACGCGTCATGCCTGAGTGCGCAACACCAAAGAAGTGAACAGAGAGTTGAGCAGGAGTGGCGCTGGAACTATGCTTTGTGCATAAACAAGGTTACACGTGCCTCACGCGTGCGCGTCAATTGCGCTTTTAGCCACCCACACATACGTGTCACTGACGTGTACGCGTGACCCTGAAAATTGGCATCAATGAGTATTTGGGCAGAGAGTTGTGATGGCTTGGGGCTGAAACTGTGCTAGAGGCACAAACTTGATCACGCGCACGCGTCACAATTGGCCATCCACGCGTGCGCATGCATGACGCGCACGCGTCATATGAGAATTTTTGTTTCCCAAGCCACACAAACAGAGAGTTGCGCATGGACGCGGCTGCCTTCGCGCGATTCGCACAAACCAAGGGCACGCATACGCGTGCCTGACGCTCACGCGTCACTATGAAAATCGCGCGCCCCACGCGTACGCGTCGCATGCGCCGCACAACTCCACTAGTTTGCCGCCCAATTTTGATTTTCATTCTCTCTCCCTCCTAAATCCTAATTCTCTCTTGTTCTTTTATCCTTTTATTCTTCTTTCAACATACTATTTGTTTTTGTTTTCAGTTCTTCTTTGCTTGAGGACAAGCAAACCTTTAAGTTTGGTGTTGACGCTTTGCTTATGGCTTTTCTGTCTAATTTTATGGTACCAAAGGGAGGCGAATCATCTTCACGGAGGAGCACAACCTGAAGAATAAAATGACCGCTAGAATAACTGAGGTGGTTGAGTTCCTTTCATTTTATATTCCTTCCCGCTCTTACTATATTATGTTCCGGTTTTCTGCTATTTTGCCTTGTTTATTGCATGATCCTTTATTAGTTAGATATCTAGGTTCTAGTTTAGTTCTGTTATTTTCAAAATTTTTGCTAATTGCTTTAATTCTGAAAGGTGTCTCATGTATTGCCCACTGAGCTTGAAATCAAAAAGAAAGAAGAAAAGGGGATGTAATGCATGAGAAATTGAGTTTATTTTTTTAAGAGTAGTCTCATTTATTCAAATGTGGTGGTATTTTCTGTGACTCTGAATGCATGACATGAACAGTGCATATTTAAATTTGAATCAAAGAATGTTGATGTACAAGGAACAGGAATTTAGAGAACTATTATGAATTCTCTGCAATAAGTGAAAGTTTAATCCTAGAAGCAGAAGAAACAGCAAAAGAAAAAATAGCAGCAAGGTCCAAGGCTCTGAGCATCAATGACTAGGGAGGTCAGACATGATTAAAAGCTCAAAGAGTTGTTTTCCTAGTCATATGCTTGTGGTGTGATTGTGTCAAGTAATCCTTGAGACAGAACACTAAGAGTCGAGATCAAGTGCATTTAACAGAGTATGCCAAAGGCTTTGAGCACCACTGTCTGGGAGTAACTGAAAAAAAAAAAGACTCTTTAGAGAGAGTTCCCCAGTTAAGTGCTTGTGGTGTTTCTATGTCAAGTGAAGCTTGAGAAAAAACATTTAAAGTCACGGCTAGACTCAGGGTGCAAAGCACCAAAGAAAAGAGAATCAAAGAAAATTTTCTGTGTTCAAGGATTAAATTGAAGTACAAAAGATTAGAGAACTCATAATATTATCCGAATTCTAATTCCAAATGACAGTAACATCCTCCTGATTCAAAGGAGAGTGAAATGCTAAAACTATTCAGGATTGCAGCTGTAAACCCCACTATAAGAAGAGACATGAGATTAATCGAACTCTCATTCTCATGCAAATTCACATCCTAAGCCTATATTAGTTTTGGTTGCTTGAGGACAAGCAACAATTCAAGTTTGGTGTTGTGATGTGTGAGCATCTTTCCTATCTTTTCCTAGTGAATTTGCATTTAATTTGTTGAGTCTAATCAAGAATTAATTATCGTTTAGACATTATGGATGCTACTTTGAGTCTTGTGCAATTCTGTTTATTTTAGGTAGCATTCGGCTGGATCTGATGGAGTTTCTGCAGCACAAGAATTAAAGGAGATGACCAGCGAGGAGCGACGCGTACGCGCACCTGACGCGTACGTTTGATTTGGAGATTTGCACGACGACGCGTGCGCATACCTGACACATACGCGTGACACGCGAAGAAGACCGTCGACACGTACGCGTGACTGACCCGTACGCGTGACATGCGCCACATGCAGAAAATGCAGAAAATGCTGGGGGCGATTTCTGGGCTATTTTTTACCCAGTTTTCAACCTAGGAAACACAGATTAGAGGCTGCAGAATGGAGGAATCATGCGAACACTTCTAGTTATTTCCCAAGTTAGGCGTGGGTCCTACGAAGCAAGTGGTCCCCATCCATCAATTGAAGACCTACTGATTGTTATAATTAATTCTGATTTGAACTTTAATTTTAAAATAGAAAAAGATATTATTTTAGTTTTAGAAATTAGATTTTAAATTAATTAGGATTAGATATAAAAGAAAAAAAGAAACTTCTTTTAGGGGGATTATTCCATTCCAATTTATAGTTTACCAGAATCCTAGTTTTTCACTCTGAACCATGAGCAACTAAACCTCCATTGTTAATGTTAGGAGCTATGTCTATTTGTATGGATTGATTCCATTGCTTTTCTATTTTAATTCATGTACTGATTTATAATTCAAGAATTATTTTCGTTCTTTATCTTATGAATTTGGGTGGAACGGAAGTATGACCCTCTTTCTAATTGAGTTCTTGTATAACTTGGAAAAACTCTTTACTTGAACAACAACTTGAAAATAATTTCTCCTAAATTCTAATTATCTGGACTTAACGGGATACGTGACATATAATCCTCTTATATTTGGATAGTTAGGATTTTTGTGGTATAATAACTAGAATTAAACTTTACCCTCTAATTGGAATTAATTGACCAAGGAATTGGCAGTTGATGAGAATTAGAGGAGACTAGAAAGGTCTAAGGAATTAGGGTCTAGTCACATATAGTTTGCCATGAATTAAATCTTTCATGATTAAAATAGTTAGTAAGAAAAGTTAATCCGGAAAATAGATAACTCTAAAGCCTTAACTGTTTCTCCATACATATTTCACAACCTGTTTACTGCTTGTTTTATTAAATTTCTGAATTTACTGTTTAATGCTTTTTGAACTCTCAAACACTATTTTCTGTTTGTCTAACTAGGTAAATCAATCAACCATCATTGCTTGATCCATCAATCCTCGTAGGATCGACCCTCACTCACCTGAGGTATTACTTGGTACGACCCGGTGCACTTGCCGGTTAGTTTGTGGTTTTAAATTCCGCACCATGCATCCTACCCCCTTACAAAAAATTTTGCCCTTGAAAATTGTTATATTGGAACAAGTTCGAACTCAAACCAAAGAAAATAGAGTCCACGAAGAGAAGTACAAGAATATCAAAGATAATGTTTGGAAAAGGTCAGGTAGGCAATTAGATTTACAGGCCAACAAAGGTACACAGGAACGATAAGGTTTGGTCGGAAAAAAATAATCAGATCACATTCTAAGAAAATCCAAGGCAAAGAATTTCAATGAAGATAATGAAGGAAGAGATGGCACGAGTTCGTGTAGCATGAATAAAGATTATACTTCAGAACTAGGCTAACTTCGTAATCTCTAACGTTCCCAAATCTCGTAATTCGTATTACCTATTGCTTCTATTTTGTCCATGCTAAGCCATTAGTGTTCCCATATACATAAGTCATTAGTATTAAGTTGGTCAAACCTAATACCATGAGGAATATAACGGTCGACTAACAGCATTAATCAAAAGACAGTCATGCATCTGAAACTCAATTTCTTGTCATTAGGACAAGTCCTACTGCATGACAGACACTTAGAGCATGCAGAGAATCTTAGTCAGTCCATTCCCAAGGCTCTAACAGGAACGAACTGCTCTGATACCATAATGTATCACCTTAACTTTTAGCATCTCATGATCGTACTAAAAGTGCGAGTGCTACTTACCTCTATTCCTTTAATTTTATGCTATATTTATTTATTAGAGTAAATATATGAGCTACTAATATATTTAATACTAGAAACATAATTATTTCAACCTCTATAAATTAGAAAAAAAATTTTCTAATTTCTTTAAATAATAATTAATTTATTAGCTAATTATTTATTATTTTTAATTTCTTTCAATAATAATTAATTTATTAGCTAATTTTTTATTAATTCTTTGGAGTTTACAATGATTATGATGAAAAGATGAAAAAGAAGCAGCAGAAGATGAGGAGGAGAAAGAAGAAGAAGTTTTAATTATGCAGAATTTATCAGCACATATACACCGAAAATTCTTAAAGAATATACCCAAATATCTTCGTGTTACACCCAAATGTACTACAAATACAGAAAAATATTTTCTTCAATGCAGAACTTTTACATTACATTCAATTCAAACCACATCAACGATGAAACATTATTCACCTATAGAATCATAAACTACTAACGAAAAAATTAAAGAGAAGAACGTGTAGTAACGGCACAAAGAAGAACGTGCGCGCGTTGATTGAAAAATCTGTTAAATTAGAAGGCGCGTGAAACCGAGGTGCTAAAAGAGGCGCGTCTAACATGAAATAGAATATATGGACTTGTATGGATAAAACGTTTGTATGTGGAGATTTATTCAATTATTTAACTTCTTAATAAGAGAAATTCTCCACATACAAACGTTTTTTTATACAAGTCTTTACAAGTGCACCTTCTTCTTCTTCTTGCCCACGTTCTTCTTCCTCTTCCTCTTCTTCTTCTTCTTCTTCTTTTCTTTCGTTTCTTGCCTTCTCTTTCTCCTTCTTTAACCGTTACTGCACATTTTCACTGCACCTTCTTCTTCTTTTTGCTGCACGTTCTTCTTCCTCCTCTTCTTCTTCTTCTTCTTTTCTTTCATTTCTTGCCTTCTCTTTCTCCTTCTTTATTTACGTGCTTTTCTCTCTGTTTTCTTTCTTCGTTATTCTCGATTTTCATTGTTTTTTGACATCAAGCTCTGAAATCGTTTTTGAAGAAGAAGAAGCAGCAGAAGATAAGGAGGAGAAAGAGAAAGAGTTATGAATTATGCATAAGGTGTATTTCAACAAATTTTTGGGTGTAGTTTTTGTAATCCTTTGGGTGTATTTCTATAATCCTTTGGGTGTATTTCTATAATCGTTTGGGTGAATTTCTGTAACCGTTTGGGTGTATTTCTATAATCCTTTGGGTGTATTTCTGTAATCGTTTGAGTGTATTTCTGTAATCGTTTGGGTATATTTCTGAAGTTCCATTATCTTCAAATTTGGCAAGAAACTCGTTTTCATAGAGGAAGAAGAAGAAGAGTCGTTTATAATGCATGGTGAGTAGCGTGCTTTGGAAACAGAAAGTGGTTGAATAACGTGCGTTTATTTACTCTTGAATGTGGGAGTGTAATGCATGTTTTTTGTTGGACTTGTGCCAACTTATAAAACTTGTAAGCCAAAAAGACTTGTATGTATAGCAAACCTCTCTTAATAATCACTTCATATTAAATTAACTATATTTGAATTTTTATTTTAATTTAAATCAGTGTCTAAAAAAATTTTAGTGAAATATCTTAGTTTTTAATAAATTTTAATT
>NC_029786.2:86721903-86736323 GCF_000816755.2 Arachis ipaensis
TTTATTGACAATTAAAATATAGATTAAAATTTTTTAAGGGATCAATTTGATAATTAAAATTTGTTAATTTTTTAAAGTGTCTACTAAAATTTTATAGAAGACTGATTTTATTTTAAATGTGAAACAGCAACAATAACAATAAGAAGGAAACATAAGATGGTCTTTTCACACAGAGAAACAAGAGTTTCTATACACTAGAGAGAGTTATAAGTGCGTGAGAAATGGTGAATATTTATTGTTAGATATTTTTTGAAAAATATTGTGCCAATAGTTTTGGATTATATCTTATCTGGTATTATTGTGAACTTCCTTCATGTAGAAAAAGAGACCTTTTTTTAATATATTATAAAAGTTTGTGTGTCATTTTGATCATTTTGTTGCTTGTAATATTTCCGCTGCTTACTAAGACTAAGTGGGATTTCTTAAACATCCATTGTATCTATTAATATATAATAAGAATGTAGTTGTAGTCTTTGTTTGACAAGTGTTGAGTTTTGTACAATGACAAATATATAGGCTAAATATTTGACAAGTGGTAAAGCAACAAAAATTAATAAAATAATAAAAACTAAAGGTTCCATAATATAGAAGAATATTGGCCAGGAGTTTAACGAAGTTCAAATTTAAAATCATTTTATTTCAGACTTTCAGCTATCTATCACTTCCAAAATCATTCTTTCTCTCATCCTCGTATATATGTTTGTTTCTTCACCTTTTCATTAAAAAAATAAAAAATTTAAAAAATGAGAAGAGATGATAAAAAATTGGAATGCAGCAAGGTCCTGCTTAAGGGCGACATGGATAGCAGCGAGGCGCTAGTTGTCAACAAGGAGGGACTGGATCTGACGGTGGCGAGCTTCAACGCGTTCCTCGAGTATGGCGATAGGGAGGACGCAGGCGGCGGCGGAGGAGGAAGGGTGGGGGAGATGGTGGTTGATGTTGAGGTGAAAGACAGAACGAAGCAGAAAAAAAAAACACGACGGAGTGAGAAGGAGAAGAGGGTGCTGACGAACCCGCGTCCACTGTACGTAGGGGATTTGGACCCTGAGGTAGACGAGAGTGGTTTCGATTCAACCAGGAATGAGGTACTTAAAATCCTTCATGTTCCTTTCCTATCTTTTCCTTTTTGGTTTCCTGGAATTTTTGTTTGTGCTGCAAAAAGTTTGCAACTTCTCCAATTGTAATTTAGATTATAAGTGTGTAATGAATTTTTGTGCAATTTTCTGTCTCTTTAGCAAAAAGAAACAACAGGGAAAAGAATTAATTTGTGTGGTATGAACGCCTTTTGTGGGGTTGAAGCCTGATATCAGGATCTCTATTATTTGCCTCTGATTTTTTTTATTGTCTCTAATTTGGTTCAATAGTTAGTATTATGTAGTATTGTCTTAAAATCCTAAGTTGTGTAGTTGTGTTATCTTAAAATCCTAAGGTGTGTAGGCATAAAAAACTTTTGTTGCGAACATTAGCTTATAAGGGTTGTTTGCTTCATAATAAAGTTAAAACTATTAATTATCATCTTCTATACATTAGTGACCTCAGTTTCTGAAGGAAGTTAATTTTTGTTTTTACTCCATTGTTGTAATGTATAGTCTGCTGTGATGAAATTGATGGCAAAGTAACATGCTCAAATACCTGCTAAAAGACTAAAAAATCTGTTTGGGATAAGATGATAAAGAATACTGCTACATATCAAGACAGTGTCAAGCTTTAGAAATAAGAATTTGAAAAAGCAAAATTAGCTCTGACTAAGTATGAGGCTGAACTTTCAAAATTGAAAAAATAAGAAAGCTTACTTAAAGATATTGTGCAACAGCTAAAAGGTATCACATTTCGTTGTCTTACTATTTCCTATGCTTCCATTATATTATGTGATGATATATACTAATATATATTGAGTATTCTTTTCGGTTTCTTACCTTTGGTAAATGGATTTAATTTTCTTTTTCTCCTTATGGAATGTTCATTGGCATAAATTAAGAAAAAGTAGGACGAGAAAAACCATAAAGTTACTAAGGCTGTACAACTTCAAGATTTTGATCAGATTCATTTTACATATGCTAGCATGTTGAAATCTGAATTAAATATGATCTACTCATACCCAGTATTGGGTTTAGTATGTATTACTATGGAATGCAGCTCATGAGTTGTGTTAGTTTTTTCTTATTTTATTTTATTAGCCTAATATGTTTTTCTTGAATTCTATTGTTTGGTTTCTGGAAAATATAAAGTGTTAAGGAGATAGGTTCTTTCATATGCACTGATGCAGTATGTGTTTGTTTGTGTGAAGAAGAATCAGTACATGAGTTCATAAATTACTTAAAAAAAAATATCCTTTCTAAACTAGATATTTCATTTGGCTTTTCTACTAAAAACAGAGGAGAAACAGGTTTTGGAAGATTCAACTTTTATGATCCTAATTGCTTTTGCTTGATCCTGTAGGCTTAAAAATAATACTAGAAATCCCATTGAATGTACCAGTTAATTCAACATGATGTTTTAACTATACCATATATCCTTTTCTTCTATCTTTATTTTTAGAATTTGAATGAATCAAATATTTTATCTTATTTTTATGGTTTTCCTAACTCTTCATAGAAAAAGATCTCTTCCTGTAACAGCTAAGGTTGTTTTTTTAAATATTACTTTCAAAGATTATCAACATACTTTAATTGGAGCGTTAGTCATTACACTTTTAAATGGAAGTGTTATCCTTATCCTAATTTCACCATGAGGTCATCAAACCCGATGATACCTTATAGAATGAAGATTCAGATACATCTAATTGGAGTAATCCAAGACTCCAATGTTGAACAGGCTACTTTGCACCACAAAGTCCTCTACATAGTTCAAGATCATGCTCTTGATCTCAATCTCCCAAACACCACAGGAGAAGCATTATTCATGTTCACTGATAATGCTAGAGGACCAGCAATTTAAACATTTCAAGGATGATCACCACTAAAGAACTTTCTTCTATATTTTATTGGAATGGATTACTGATTATGAGAAAGCCTTCCCTAAAGAACAGGTTGATGTTCATACTATAGCTCCACCAACTATTACCCACAATACTGATGGAACAGTGACTACTGTTTTCCAGAAATCAGGAGTACTCAAACAAACTCCCCTGCGAGGATCATCTTTCATAAGAATTAATATGATCTCTCCAGTTCGAGTACAAACTACTCACGATCAAGATGATCCGCCGGTGCATTTCTATGAAAATGGAAGACATATCTATGTTTCTCATATTAATGGCCATTTTATCTGGGATGTTGATCCCTCTACGTGTGACTCTGATTGTGATTATACTGACCAATGGAGTAACACAGATAATGATGATTATGACAGACATTGGAGAAACAAAAAAAAAAAAGAAGAAAAAGTCACAATAAGCTTCTTGCTCTTCCAAATGACTTAAACTCCCTGATGATGCAGATATAGCCCCAAAGTTCAGGAGGAAGAAACTATCCCAAAAAGGTCTTATAGATTATTCTTATCAGACAATTGAAACTATCCCATGTATTGTAACCCTCAGGCCTTATGAGGAAGAATTACCACCTCTAGTGACACAGACTAATGAAAAGAAAATCACTAGAAGACCTTATGTAGTTCCTCAGGAAATTACTCCACATGGACATCAAGCAACCACCCCTCAAGAAGAAGTCCTCAATTGGCATACGGACATTGTAGTCAGCCAAAATAAAGTATTACTCCGTATAGACCACACTCTTGATACTCTTGTAGAAAAAACAGGGATTTTCTACGCAAATAGATTCTGCAGTAGAACAAATTGCTGAACTCAGAGACCAGCTTTCCAGACAAGCTTTTCAGCTTGATCAAGAATTCAGCCTATATTGAGAATAGGTATTTTGGCCCAGAATTTCACAAGAAAGACAGAGAACTGGCTCATGTTAAAGCGCAACTTTGCCAGATTGAAATGGACAGAGACAGAATGGTTGTGCCTCAGGCATTGGCCATAGATTCATTATCCATGTATCCTAATCCATATCCATTATATTCACATGTCTTATTTCCTTCAATATATTCACTACCTGAAACTCCAAATTATGAATCCATCTTCAAATTCACTTATCATTTAGCCAGACAAGCCAACACCGAAAAATGTGTCTCTCTCCAAGGACAACATTATTCGTCCCAAACCCAGCCACAACCACCTCTTCAACCCAGGATTCACCCTCCCTGGAGGCTAGAAAATTTTTTTAGAGAAAGTACATCTACTGATCTTCCTTTAAAAGACAAAAGCATTAAAGAAGGATCACCTGTCCCAGGCCGGACAATTAATGCTCTTACTCTAAATGATCAATCAGATGTTGGAGAAATCACTAATGAATCTACAGAAGAAACCACCAAAGATTCTGCTGAGTCTACTGAATGGTCCAAAGAAGACTATGTGGCAGACCTTTCAGCAATAGCCATGGTCAATCTAGTAGAAGAAGAAGAGGAAGAAATATTCTCTGAAAAAGATGAACTGACAACTTCAGTTAATCCTCCACAAATAGGATCTTCTGAAGCAAAAATTTATAATAAATGGTTCACCTTTGATGATATTCCACCTTCAAGATACGGAGAAAGGCTGAATGAATTTGGTGCTTGGATTGAGATCAACATGGTTAATCCAAATCTTTCAAGCAGACAAGTCCTTGCAGACTTCATAAATCGAATGACTGGCAATCTCCGTGAATGGATTAACAACCTTTCTGAGTATGAAAGACTCTAACTCATCAATAGTACTTTCCCTCAGTTTTTAGGAATACTACACCAAGAGTTCCTAGAAGATATCATAATCATAAAAAAAAAACTCCAAAGAGTATTTTGAAATGAAGTTCTGCTCACTCAACAGGAAAGACTTAGAAAAACATTACAAGAGAATGGCTGCTAAATATTATCCTCTTGGAGAAAATAGTAATCCACCCCTCAAACAAGTCTTCATGGCATCTTTGCCAGATGAACTCCAACCGAAATTACAGCGGATGATGATGACTCTTTGTAAAGAAGTAGCTACCACCACCATCGGAGAAATACACCAACTGGCTCTAGCTGTCTTGGATAAGTTATGTTAACAACAACAAATGTTCAAACGGCTCACTCAAAATTTAGGCAAACTCAAAGGGGCATGCAGTAAAATCCTATTTGAAGATCAAATGTAAAGAACATGACATTTGTGAGTGCAAACCAAAAAAGAAAACACATTGACAGCAGCAATCCAACATGTTTCAACAGAAGACATTCAGGAAAGGTAAGAGAAAGCAAAGACCTTTTCGCTATTTCAAAAGAAAAAACATCCATAGCAAGAAGCCAAACAAATGTTTCATTTGCGGAAAACAATGTCATTTTGCTAAATCATGTCCTAGCAAGACAAAGAAAGAAATAAATATGCTTCAGTCTTTAATGGTTGTAGCCTCCATAAAAGATGAAAAAGATCTTGAATCAGTACTTGAAGAGAAAGAGGACAAAGATGGTGATACCCAATATATTTTTCAGGACTCTGATTCGGAAGAAAGCAGTTCAGAAGATGATTTTTCACTAGAAAGATCAGTCTTTACAATATCTTCCATTACTACAAGGATTCCTAAAGGACCAAAAATTCCGAAAGAAGAACTTGGATATCTTGGGTCCTTGGGAATGAAGCAGATTCATGGTACCCCTCGACTCCATTTCTATTTAAAGATCAAGACTTCTAAATATGACAAACCACTGAAAGCTGTTGCACTGATGGATACTGGATCCTGTGCCACTGTTCTAAAATCACATGTCTTACCCACAGAAATGTGGGCACCTTTTCATAAGAAGTTTTCAGCAGCTAATAAAGAAGTCTTCACCATTGATCTAATTTTCAAAAAGCTTGAAATATTTGCAAGCTAGACTACTTGGCTCAAGGTTTTGGAAAGTTATCTCCTAGAAAAGAATGTCCTGTTTGGGTTTTATGCTTTTTATCGAACCCATGGACTACAAATCAAGCCCATTGGATTGAGTTATAAAAGATAGTTCTTGCCTTACACGGGGATACAAAGCATCCTTGAGATCAAGGAAGTTCCAGAAGAGTATAAGGAGATCCAGCAACAACTCCTCAATGTTTGTTGCGACAGTCATGATCAATTCAACCACCCTGCACCTTTGTGGAAAAATCTAGATTTCTACGTTCGCCTTCCTTTAAAAAGGAATGAGGACATTAACTCAACTAAGGCCACCCACTCCGGAATGAATCTTGAAGATCTCAAATTAGCAAGAGCTGAATGTCAAGCCACTCTTTGAAATGTGCAGCTCTTCTTGTCCAAAGACTCTTTGAACCAATTAATTCTAACTGGGCATGTCAAGCTTTTTATGTTAAAAAAAGAGCTGAACAAAATAAAGGAAAAAAGATGCTTGTTATTGATTACAAGCCACTCAATGTCTTTTTTCAAGACGACAAATTCCTCTACCAAGAATTTCAGTTATCACACAAAGGCTAAGTGAGGCAAAAATATTCAGCAAGTTTGATCTAAAAGCTGAATTTTGACAAATTAGACTCCGTCCTGAAAATAGATACAAGACAGTCTTCTGTATTCTTGAAGGCCAATATCAATAGACAGTAATGATATTTGGGCTCAAAGCGGCCCCATCTCTTTTTCAAAAAATAATGATCAAAATCTTTGAACCCATTTTACGCTCCACACTTATTTACGTTGATGACATCCTACTGTTCTCAAAAAATAATGAGGCCCATAGGACACTCCTAGCCCAATTTATTCAAATCATTGAAGATTAGGGAATCATGCTATCATCAAAAAAGATTTTTATTGCCTAAACAAAAATTGAGTTCCTTGGGATGATTTTCAAGACGAATTTTTTCAACCAGGGAATCATATTGCTAAAGAATTGATTCATTTTTCTGATGAAAACATAACCGTCAAACACGTTCAACAATTTCTAGGAATGGTAAACTACATTAGAGACTTTATCCCAGATGTGACCAGATACACCAACCAGGTGTCAAAACTCTTGAAAAAGAAACCTCCACCATGGGGACTTGAACAAACCACAACCGTAAAAAATTTGAAGAAAATAACACAAGTCCCCCTCCTTTAAAGATTTCTAGCACAGGAAAAAAGATATTACAAACAAATACTAGTGACGAATTCTGAGGAGCTGTGTTACTTAAAGAAACTGCTGGGACAAGACACTACTGTGTGCATGCTAGCGAACAGTTCAAGGAATCAGAAAAACACTACCATGCCACTTACAAAAAAATTCTTGCTGTCAAGTGAGGGATAGAAAAATTCAATTTCCACCTCAGTTCCTATCATTTCACTGTGAAAATGGATAACACCTCTTTTCCATCAATGCAAGAGATCAAGAAAAAGATTCTGCCAGACTCTCAACTCTTGCGGTGGAAAGACTGGTTCTTCCATTATAAATTTGAGGTAAAACACATAAAGGGACATCAAAACACTCTTGCTGATTTTCTTTCTAGACCTACCAAAGAACCAATCCTAAAACCAGTCCTTTACATTTGCACTGTGAATACACACAATCCTTTATACACTATTCTATTTTCTGACTGCCCATTCCACAGAAGCCCATATAGAAAAAAGATTGGCCTTTTTCCCCTCAAGGCAAGACCCCAGACAGAGTTTCAAATAGCCAGCCTAGCCAGACAAATCCTGTTTTACTGTCTACACCATCTTCTTGTCATAACCCAAATTCATTCTAACACAATGTACTTCAGCATGAATACACCTTTTTGCACTATACCAATAATCCAAGCACCTATACCAGAAGAAATGATGTGGTACATCTGGGTTCTGTCTTCTATATATACATGTGCCATTATAGTCACAATCTTTCCCATATACCATATATTGTGTAATAGAACTCAGGCACAATCTCATTTGGTCCGACTATTCTCCATGTATGTTCCACTTTATGCATGGAGAGGAATGTTATACAACATGCTTAACCAACATCAACTGTGGGACGAACCTTCTCAGGCAAAACAGAAATTCTGTTGTTTTGTCACCCTACAAAGAAGTTACTTTACTAACAAAAATAGTAGCCCGCACACCATGAACAGAATCGATATTGTTGGATATTCTACCATATGGCCAACAGATGAAAAGTCAGTCTTAAATGCCTTGGTCAAATATCTTTATCAATTTTGGCAACCTGGAATATATGGAGAAAGAAATGTAATTGAAAGACTGTCATTCAGATCAGATGTTCCAACCACACTCCAAGAGTTTCAGTCCAGATTCATAACTTCAGGAATAATTAATCAATTTGGATCGTACTCTTTTTACACTCCGAGGTCAAGACAGAATTTCTCTGATCAGCCTAGTACATCCAGACATCTCCCAACTTCAAGCAGAAATCTTGATGAAGATTTGAATTCTGAAGATCTAAGTGCTAGAGTATATGCCCTACCACCTAGCCCGACCAAGATTAATGCAGGGATACCCAATGAGGCTGACCCATATCTACAAGATGCCCAAGATCCTAATGAGGAGAACATTGAAGACCCACTTACCTACTTAAAGGACCCAAATATAGATTTTAAAGTTGTCAACTTGACTTGTGATGACACATCATCCTACTCAGACGATGATAAAATCCTTCCAGAAGACTATTTTAAGCTATCCGTCTATTAAAGTAAGTGTCCTCATTATGTATAATTATTAAGTGCACTAAAATAAAGTGACCACTATCACTTATCTAGCTAAGGAAGAGATATGACTTATCCTTATCTTCAGCTTGCATTGTATAATAGACTTGTAAGATATGATTGTCGATAGAGACCTCTATCTTATAACATTAAGTTCTGTTCGGACCCTTTAAATCTCACCTGATATGGTGATCGATAAGAATAAGCATGATGGTATTGTAGCATCGATCTCCTGAAGTATTGATTTATTTTTAATGTATATTTTATAATTTATAATATGTCTAATTTGGTGGCTGATGTTTTTGTGTAGGCTTATCTAATCTAACATAACGGCTTATTATAGACTACCAAATAAACATACATGAGAATGGATTGCCCAAAAACTCTGCGAGTTTGACACAAAATCCAGTAGTCTAATGGCAAATTATTATTTATTACAACCATCATACAGAAGAACATACACCATGAATGCCAGGTACTGGAAACATTCAAAAGGTTTGATCTAGTTAATATTTCCACCCCAAATTATGTAAACAGTTACAGTTCAATGTCCAAATGCTCAATGTGGGAATCTGTTCCATTACTCACCATCCCAGAGATCTTCAATTGTTTTGTACCCATCAGGTATTTCGCTAATAAATTCTTCACCAGCAACCACTCTCTCCTGCATAAATAAATCATGCAATCGGAACTAAACACTAGTTTTTAATTTTTAATATATTAATAATAATGGTGTACTTCTCTTTTCAACTAAATGATTTTGATTTAGCCAAATATTATTTCTTTGTGAAGATAGTAACAGTTAAATGTCAAAAACATATGTCATTTTAGACAAATCAATATATTAAGAATTCATTCCAGATACATTTATTTTTGGATGTACCAAACAATTTGTCCAAAGCCCAAAGAGGTATTTAGTTTGATTCAGAGAAAGTATATAACAAGTTACCGAAACAATTGCATGAAGTGACTTGCCTGCTTAATTTTAGAGAACTTGGCCAGCAAATCCTCAGGTATAGACCAATCAAACAAATCAAAGTTCTCTTTGATTCTGGTAGCACTTGTGCTCTTGGGAAGTACACTGTTTCCCATCTGTAAACCCCACCTAAGAGCTATTTGTGCTGGTGTCTTCCCCAGCTTCTCTGCAACAGTGTGAAGAACTGGATCCATAAGAATATTAGTCCTACTTAGTCCTTTACCAAGCTGGCGAATAACCCTGAATAAAGATAAATAGTTGTTAGTAAAGAGTGACAGCTCAGAATCATGGAAGATTCCTATCTCATATTCCACCTGTTTCAAAAACAATTGCCAATTTTGACAAAGTGATCATTGAGAAAATCAACATAACGACAGTTATTTGCAAACATGAAGAGTACTTATATAAAGGTACATGGACATTAAATTTTTAAACAATAGGGTACTAGAATTGAGAATACATACACGTGTAAGCTCCAAGAGTTTAGATGAACTCTCAAGTTTGATTGCATTGGTTAAAACCAGGTAATTATTATGCTAAGACCTCAAATTTGAATACTCACAGATAAGTGCACTCCCTTGGAGTTACAGAATTCATGCAACTTTGGTTGCTGCAATGAAGGATGCAATTCCACTTGGTTAACCGCCGGAGGAACTTGCGCAACCTCCAATAGATCCTGAAGCTTCTTTACAGTGAAATTGCTTACCCCAATAGCTCGGGCCTTCCTGGAATTGTAGAGTTCCTCCATTGCTCTCCATGTGCTTGGTATGTCCGGTTTAGTACACACCCCGTTTTTTATGCTGACTGGCCAGTGAATCTACAATAACTTGTAAAATACGGTAAAGAAAGTCTTAATATTAGAACTTGGCTTGAGTTACAGTGTAATAAACACAATTAATAGCATATGATGTATGAATATATTAAAAACACAATTAATAGCATATGATGTATGAATATCTTAAAATTCAATGTGGTTTTACATACAAGGTAGAGATCCAGATAGTCTAGTTGCAAATTCCGCAAAGTTCTATCCAATGCCTTTGGGACATCTTCTGGCGAGTGATCAGTGCACCTAAAACATTTGTAAGACAAGTTAGGAAGAAGGGAATGTACCTCAAGATTTGGTGTTACATTGCATATAAAACCGAATTTAAGGAACAAGGTTATTATTTGCTAAGGCCATACAAGTGACAAAAGACTTTCAACAAGTAACCATCATATTTTAGTAGAGTCTTCCAAAAATTTTATGGTGTACTTTCTTTAAGATTGAAATCTATCATCTCCCTTTCTTGTACATGATTCACCTAATAAACATTTCTATTCAATGCAGGGTTCTAGGTTTTTAGAATTATGACTTGCACAGGAAATTGATTATACTTGATTCTACTCATTTCTCTTTTGAAGAGGTTGAACTTGTGAATTTTCTGGCACAATTCTTTCTTATAACTTATTCAAATTCTATGGTCAGTTATATATTTCCTTTCCCTTCTTTATTTTGGGCTAGGAAAGAAATAACTTCTTGCAGATTGGTAGGCCTCAAACAGAGCATTTTTCATACAAGTGTTATTTCAGGTTTAGTGCAGGAAGAGTATCAACATCTTTTTGCGTTGTTAGGTAACTAAAATTATTGTAGCAGAAAAAAGGAGCCCATGGTTCAGATCAAACAGGTTTTACGGTTCTTATAGATTCATGAAGATCAGTATTACCGTTCTTCTAGATTGGACTTACAAGCAAATTGTAATATCATCAATGATGCTAATGTTAGGATTCTTCCCCTTTTTGTATCAAACTTAGGGAATGTCATAAAATAACTCTGAAAGATGAGATGATTTTTCATGAAAATATTGGAACCTTGTCAATTAGAAAGTGTTTTAAATAAGATAAAATGTTTAGAAGTTGAAAGAAAATAGACAAACCACAACTTTGAAGTGATCCACATTTCATCACGCTTAACAACCCCATTGGCGAACAACTCCTTCAAGGCATCTCCAATCTACATAAATTTTACATGTGTTAACAGATAGAAAGAGAGTACTATGGCAGTGCAATAGAAAGAAGAGGATAAAAACTGTGGCATTAACTTGAAATATGAATTTTATGACCAAAATAAACTAAATGGTGAGTTGCACTTCACTTGTGAGCCTTAAAGTTTCTATTATGCCTTTGCTTTAATCCACATAAAAGATCCTATTTAAAGAATGTGCATGGCAAATTCCATATAACAAGCATTTAGGCATACCCAAAAAGATCCTATTTCCAAGCAGTCAAGCAACCTCAGATAATTTTTTTTATTATTATTGATTCATTCTTTGAAAATGTTTATTGATTTCGACTGAACCCGGAAACACATTATGCAAATGTCGGCCTATACGCCTACGTGTTATTGATATTAATTCAAGTAAATGCAAACCAATCAAGAGCCTTAAGTACCCTTAGCTTAGAGAGACTTGTTCCTTTCAAAAGGGATTTGTTAAGGAATACATTCTGGCTAGTCCTTTGGTGGAACATCAAGGAGTGTTCCAAATTCACAATGCTTTGTCAAAAACTAATGCTGAACTACTCCTTTTACCCTTTTATGTAAGGTCCTGTTTTATATAATTACTATAAACAACATATAGTTTTTATGCTAAAGGTTACATATATGGTTTCATTAGCAAATTTCTATGGTTTCATTAAAGCTGAAAACAAGGTAAATAATTGATTAAGCTAACAATCTAGCAAAAGTTCATGATTAAGCATCAAGCCTTAAATTTTATACAAGATGGAAGGAAAGTTAAGGGGAATCATTTGAATAGCAGCTTGCTCAATCACAAATTTACAACTCTATTTTATTTTAAAGTTTTCACTCATTTTCATCTTATGTTGCATCAAGAAAAGGGAGAATGGCATAACAAAAGGAAACATGTATATGGCATTATATTATAAACCCCAACTTACATCTTTGTCAAATGTTTAAGTAAAACAACTCTCACCTCCTTTTCATTTCCATAAATATGAGCACAATCTATATGTCGATACCCAACCTGCATTGACAATTTGACATTATGAAGTTAATCCATTTCCAAAACTAAGGCATATTGGTTAAGTATGTCTGCAAAGTGGAAAAAAAAAGATATTGGGGACTGTTTAGTTTATCTATTGCTCAAATTTTGTAAACCAAAAAAAAAATAATTATGTAAGAAACACATACCAGTAAATCACTGTTAATCTAAGTCCTGAACCATCTAGTAAACATGATTAATTGATTACATTAAAATTAACACATAACTAACACACATCTTTTTCTGTCTCCCATAGAAGTAAGAAAGCTAGAGTTTAATGAATAGTCATCCAAAAGAACAGATGTGATTGAACTGTTGTATACCGATTTTTTCGTGCTGCCTTTAAATGGTATCCTTAACACTCCACCAAAATTTCAGGCAAAACGCACGAGCCAATTGTGAGATATAAAAATTTGACTCCTATGTTGAGACTCTTGGCCTATCTAGTCGCTGCAGCCGGCGTAGATAGCCCAAGTGGCTCTTATGTTCGACATACCAGCGAAACTTTTCTACGGTCGAATTTCGACGGATAGTACATTCAAATTAAATTTATAATTTATATATATACTTTAAGATGTTTTACATAGATATTTATCTATAATCAAAACTGTTAAACACATATTCAAAAGAAAAAGGACGTCAATACAACAAAATAAAACGATTCATCAAAATTCCAAGTTTAGCATAGTATATGAGGTTAAAGGATATGGAACCTTGATAGCAGTGGCTAAAGTATGAGCAATGTCAGCAGATCCAACACGCCAAGTTCCCAAGCCAATTGAAGGTATCTTAGCCCCTGTATTCAACTCGAAGAACCGAAGATCTTCTTCTTCACCCATTTTTGTGTTCATCGAAGAAAGAGGTCAACGGAGCATGGAGAAGTTCGTTAAACACATTCTTATATGATTACGATGATTTATGAGGGAATCAATTAATCAAAGGATTCGGCTAGGGAAGATCTTCTTAATCAAATGCCGGTTTGCGGAAACAGAGCGTTACAGAATCACTGAGCAAATGAAAATTAACGATGTATTCTATGGATATTCTGCCACGTGTACTAACCGACTAAGAATAATTAACAAACGAGAGGAACTATTCCGTGAAGATTCTATGAACAGCTCCATTGATGGAACTATAAAAAATAATTCTATGAACATCTTTTGTTATTTCTCATTTTTATCACTATATGAAGTTGTTACTTAATTTTCATTTCTTTTAACATTCTATAATGCCACGGTTTTTGTATAATAATAAAATATTTTATTTTATGAAACTTTCATATTTTGGAGAGGATTTTAACCAGCAAAATTAGTTTTGGTAAAAATAATTAATTTATTTACTTTTAATTGAACCCAATAGTTTTGATGGTTTAAATATCCCTCCTAGAAAACATAAAGAGAAATCGGGCAAATTGCATAAATAAATAAATATAATGATGAATTCATTTTACGCAATTATAATTTTTAAAATTATAAAATAATTATATCCTATATTTACTTTATATAAATTGTTATATAGTATAGAAGTTTATGTAAAAAGTAAAAAATACTATTATTGTAAATTTTTATCGAATGTAGAGGTTTATGTGCAAATTGATTATTATCGTAAATGGCCGATGAAACAGTTATATGTTTTCTTTTGTTTTCTCTTTTTATACTATTTTATACTACTTCTCTAATTTAATATCTATCTATCATTTTATGATGCTTTTATTAAAATAAAATAATTTTAATTAGTTAAA
>NC_029786.2:86736442-86743842 GCF_000816755.2 Arachis ipaensis
ACTTTGTTCATGTTTATTATTCTAAAAAATTTTATTGATATTTTTTTATGAATTAATTTGTCTAAAACATAAATTCTCAAAGAGTTATTCACTTTAATACTCTACTATTTTTAAAATTTTAAATTGATTTTATTTTTAAATTTTAGTATGAAATATAGTTTTTTTGGTGCCCATTGTATTTGGATACGCCACCATTATTTTGGTGGTGAGATTAAGGTTAAAGATAAAAGGAGAGATAATTTGAGAATATTTTTTAAAAAAATTAATAAAAATTTAAAATTTAGATACCTTTGACACACAAAATCTATTTTTTATGAATTTGTTAATTTTTTTTAATTAATATTTTTATCAATATTCATAAAATTTATGAGTACAAATAATTATTTTTTTTTTTAATATTATTGGTATCTTTTTAAACTTTACATGAATCTTATAATATATTTGGTTTGTGTTGCCTATGTGATATCACATATTGTCTCCCTAAATGATTCCCATGAAGAACAATTTGAAGACTTCAAAGATGTCAGCAGTATTATAAAAATTGGAGAAGAAAAAAGCAACACAATTATTTATACCAAAGAATTAAAATAAAATAAGTAGTTTCATGAAGTAGTGGATGCGAGATCGTCTGATGAAGTTTGGCAAGAAGCTAGTTCATGTAAGTGTTGAGTTTAATTCATTTATACTAAATTGAAGCTTATAAATTGGGTTTTAATATATATTTCCGTCTCACAAATAACATCTCGTTGACCCACATCCCAAGCTAAGAGATATCCTCTCCAAATAGCAAACAATTCTCCTTGAAGAATACTATTACTCTCAATCATTCCCAAACACCCCCTTTGCCAGCTCCCATTACAATCTCTAATAAAATGGCAGATGTTTTGTTACGAAAGATAATAAATCTTTAATAATAATAAATTTCTAATATAATTTAAGTATCATTTTAAATATTTTGTATTTTGATTCATTAGATTTTGTTATTCATATATGAGTTTCTTTATGCAAAAATTAAGAAAATAAAAAATAAAATAGATTTATAAAATAACATGCGCAAAAAATAAAAAATATTCTAAGAAAACATTTTGAATAATTAATTTTACTTTTACATAATAGTTAATTTATTATTCCTTTTAATTTAGTTAAAATGTGTTTTAGAGGTTACCATTTGAAAAAAATTATTAAAAATATAAATTAATATAAACTAAGATTTACAAAAATATCTTTTTGTAAACAAACTATGTGCTTGTTTGAGCGCCTTTATTTTGATAAAAAGATCTTTTTTTAATGAAAAAAGATATTTTTTTTATTTTTTAGCGTATTTGGTAAATTTCTAATAGTAAAAGTAAAAGCACTAAAAAAAACATTTTTTTTGAGAAGCTGTAATTTACTTCTTTTTTTAAAAGATCTTTTTTCCTTAAAAAAAAAGATGTTTTACATATAATAAATAAATAAATAAATACTTTTATATTGTTATATCCAAACATAATTGATAGATAAAAAAATCTTTTTACATGAGATACCCAAAAAAAGATAACTCTAAAAAAAAATCTTTTCTTAAAAACTAACACAAACAAGCACTATATATAAATCCAATAAAAGTAGATTAAGTACGTGCTCTGTGCATAGCGCGGGCCATACACTATGAGTCTAATAATTTAATTAAATATCACATAGTTAGTATTTTTTATATATATCAAAGTTAGTTATGTCATTTTATTATGAAAAATGGTTCAATTTGCACTAGAGATGAAATTGTAAGAGTAAACATCCAATTCGGTCCTTGTCTATTTTTACGAAGGATAAAGCGATCTCTATCCAAAAAAAAGGGACACTTCGACCCTCAACTTTTTTATTTTGGGACAATACGATCTTTTTGTTAAAAAATTCATTAAATAATAACAAAAATTAGTTTTGTAGGGATTTTATTTGTATTTTGTGGGGGGTTTTAAATCTCCACAAACTATTAATAAGTTTGTTTTTGAAAAATTTCTTCACTAATGGTAGTTAAATGAAAAAATCATCGATAAAAATGATACCGCAAAAAAAAAGTAATTGTAGTACAATATCTTTTCATCAAGCTGAATCCACCACTCCCATAGTTCTCGAGCTTGAATTGGCCATGGTAGATTTGAGCATCTCCAAGCCCAACCGCATATGGGCTCTCCCAAAAACAATGAAAAATGCTTTCTTGTGACTGATTGCATTTTGGACAACAGGGTTCGATGGATTGAATTTGGGCATTCAATTTTTTTTTTCACAGGGAGTCCTTTATGCATTAGTTTCCAGAACAAATTCTTTATTTTTGCCTGACAATTAATTTTCCATATGCTCCTCCATAATTCTTTTCTTTTATATTGTTCTAGCAGATATTCAGTTGGTGGATGGTAGAAGCTGAAAGCTATTTTGTATCCTGAAACTACAATAAAGTCATCCCCTTTCTCTAACATCCAGGGAACTATATCTTTTGTCTCAAGAATTGGAGTGTTGATTATTGTTGTAGCTACTTCTGGATTGAAATTGAACTGAATTAGGTTCTGGTTTCATATTTTGTTTGGATGTTGTAATTGTGAAACTCATTCTAGATTAATAGACATTACAGTGGTAGTAATAGGAGTAATTGAAATATAATCCTTCACCTATGAGACTTTTCTTATTTTGATATTAAATTTTCTTCCTGCTTCTTATAGTATACCTTTTTCTAAAATCTTTCTGCTGTCGATAATACTCTTCCAGCCCTATGATGGGTTATTACTGACTTCTGCTCTTAGGAAGCTTGAATATATGTAGTATTTACTCTGTAACACTTTGCTGATTAGAGAATTAAATATAGAAACTAACCTCTAACCTTGCTTTGCGAGCATGACAAGGTTAAAAGCCTTCAAATCTTTAAAGTTAAGACCCCTTGCATTTTTTGTGTACAAAAAATCCTCCATCCGATCTACTGCATCCTATTTTCTAACTTTTTTCCCCACCAAAACTAGAGTATGGCTCGCTAAATTTTTTCAATTAGGGTCTATGGTAACTTGAAGCAACTTAGAGTATATGGGTATCGCCATTGCTACCGCCTTAACAAGCACTTCGCATGCACTAAAAGATAATAAAGCTCTCTTCCAATGACTGAGCTTCTGACACACCCTATCTTTAATGTAGTTAAAAGTCTCTTTCTTTGATTTCTGAATCACTGCCGATAAACCCAAATACTTGTTTTGATTGCCAACATGAGGGATGGTTGTGCAGAGAGGAAGGTGAGATCAACAAGTAATTAACTTGCATGTTTATGGAAACATTTTACCTTTTTCTTTCTTGTCTTGAACATTTGCTTTCGGCTTCAATCTTGATTTGACATAACCTCCAGAAATTGCTTTTTCTTTCTTCCCTTTTAGTGTTTATTGAAAAAGTGAAACTCCCTTTCTTCTCTATGCCTTACTCGAAGCAACATAACACCACCAACTTGAAAGTTGCTTTTCCTTTTATGAAGCTAGTGGACTTGGTTATGGACTTATTTCCATTCAGCAGTCTTTGATGCACTTGGTTTTTTCTAGTTGGGCTGCTTGCTCTTTATATTAGGTTGCACTAATGATTATTAACTTGGTTTGCATCACTAAATAACATATCAAAACCACACTTGGGTTATCAACCCAAATAATACTATGTTTGTCATCACCAAAATGTTATTATTTGTTTGCTTAACTCAACAAATCAAATAACAAAATAAACATAAATAAAGCAACACACAATACAAGCACACCCAAACAAGTCATACAAATCCATATGATGAATATCTAGCTCTAATGTAAGTCATAAACTCATTTGTTGTTACATACACGCTCCTGATGTTACCCAGCGTCCTTTGTCCAGGTAAGACTTTCCTATTGACAATACCCACTACAAGCAACCTTTGTCTTACAAACGGCATGCCTATATATGCCCGACACCTCCACTGTAAGTAACATTTATCTTATAGGAGCAATATTCTAGCTGTGTGTGTCTCGATACCTCCGTAAGTGATCTTTGTCTTACAAGATAGCATTATAGCTAAGTATCCTAGGAAAGCTTTCTAAGTGGTCGCACCACTATTTATCTGCTTGCCTCAGCACAGCAGATCATCAACACATATTTTTATCATTCTTCAGATTTTATCTTTCTTACTCGATTTTTATTAAGGCAAAATCTTCGTTTACAATCATATTCATGCAAGTGGGATAAACCCACGTCCTTGTCAATAACCATATAAATCGATTATCTTTTCTTAAAAAGATTATTTCTGACTGCCTCCTCGTAGCAGATAACTAACATATAATTCTCAAAATATCTAGCATTAACATTACAATCCATTGCAATCTCTTTATAACTTAAAAGTCACTTAAACCATATGAAAACTAACATGTTCCAAGCTTAAATTCATTACTTTTAAAATGAACCAGTTTCTTTTTTCACCCTTCAACAAACATCAAAACCAAATCAAACATATATCACTAAAATTCTATTTTAACTCACGAACTCATAGTTGTTACCAAATCAGCCTCGACAGCCTAACTTTCATTCTGTTTTTAAAGTATCAAACGAATTCGAAATTTCACAAACTTTATGTCCACGCGTTCGTCTTGGACTAAAATTTCTAACAAGAAAAAGATTATAATTTTACAACAATTCTAGATTTACGAATAAAAGAAAAATCGTGACTACCCTGCAATTTCAAAAAAAAAGCCAATAGCAGTGTATAATTTTCAAAATTTTGTATAAAATCCAAATTAAATTCATTAACCTTCAAACTTAATATGATTTAACTAGATATATCTAGGTTTCTTTTCTGATTAGTTCCAGGTTAATACCATTTTTAATGAAGAAGTTATGTAGCTTGGAAGTTGGGTAATTTTTTACATAATTCTGTTTTAAAAATCAGCAAACATATCTTCTTCCAAGTTCCATAATTCACTCACTAAAATTGGAATAACCCTAGAATTTAATCTAAACATAATAGACATACCCAGGTTTCATCTCCAATTGATTTCACTTCAATATCCATCCATAATTAGGAAAAAAAATCTGACTTCTACTAATTTAGAAAAATAGAATTTGACTTCTACTGCATAAAATATCATATTTCAAAAATTCATATCTTCTAAATCACAACTCCAACAATTCTGAAATTTTGTGAAAATAAACTAAAAATACCAAAGTTCCATTTAAAATTAGTTTCATTTCAAAGTTTAATTTAAAAATTTTCACCAAAGTAAACAAGTTGTAATGATCCAATTTTCAGCACGTCATGATCGTACTAAAAGTAAGGTGTTACTGACTTATTTTCCTTTATCATCTATTTAATATTGAGCCTTTATATCGATATTGCGTTTTAGTTTTGAGAAAATGCCCTTTTTTTTGAAATCATACATCTCAAGTTTTCAAAAAAAAAACTCATATACATAGTAATAATAATAAATCTTATACAAGTGAAGTCAAATAAAATTCAGATACAACACCTACTCCTCTGTAATAAATAGAATCTCAAGTGACTAAAGCGAAGGGACTCTATGAAGGCAATCTAACTCGTAAACAAATTTCAATATTCATCCACAGATTCATATTGAGTCTTCAAATCTGTCACTAAAAGGGTGAAAAAATTTTGGGGTGAGAACCAAACCACAAGTTCCCAGTAGAAGCTGAGAATGCCGTGAAAGTAAAGAATAATACACAAATAGTTAATTTAGTTCAACAATATTTATTTTCATTAGTTTCATAAAACTCTTTGAAATTATGCTAGAAAAAAAATTTGGATATTAGCTTATATCAATCTCGGTATGAATAGTCAGCTTGTCCCAAGCATAGGTTCATTAAGTCTATGCTGAACCAGTATGACTTTTCATATAATACCTAACCTTAAGTGCAATTCCAAAACAGGCAACCAAAACATAAACAGACAAACAGAAAATAAATAAACAAAGCAAAGAACAGAACAAGAGCACAAGAATATAACAGAGAATGATGCACAAACAAGATGATGCATGTTTGATGCTACTGCAGGTAATGAACTCATTTGTCAGTTTCGACTCGCACCCGACGCAATCTGACCCTCCAGGTCAGCTAAGGCCTTCCCAAAACTTAATCTCAGATTAAGTACCTACCGTCTACCAAGTACTCTCGACTTGTAGGATGGTATTTGCTCAAATCTCAATATATCGCAAGTATGCGAGTCAGGCCTTTACCAAGCTGAGCTTGCAGGGCTGGTACTTCTCTACTGCACCTGTCTGGGAAGCAACAATACAATACGGACATCCCCGCACAATATTCTCAAGCATCGCCCGAAGGCTCATAAATCACACACAGCCGTGCTCTCCGGCTCATAACAATCATCCTTGCCAACAATTTCATAAACCAATTGTCTCTTCTCAAGAGAATCATTTAAATTGTCACCATAGCCTTTACTTTGCTATTTTCAGAATATCTAGCATTAACTTTGGAATTCATTTCAATTTCTTTACAACTCCAAAGTTACTCAAACCATTCATAAAATAATTAAAAATCAATTTCTCTTTCACAAAACTCATTTTCAACAAAACAAAAGTCTCAAATTAATTTCAACCATCCCTTCTTTAATTTTGTTAAAAGAAACCAAAAACATAACTCTTAGAGTTTTATATAAATTTCGACAACACTTTTCCTAAAACTTGGACTTTGCCACCCTTTTCGGGTCCAAACCAAACCATTTATCAAACTCTTCTCAACCTTTTCAGTATCGAATCATTTTAAAATCAAATAAATTCTAACATTAAATCAATCATTTAACACTAAGATTCATCTTTAACTTTAGGGACCCATGACTATCACTAAGACATCCTCAATACTCTATTTTTTTCTATTTTTAATATAACAAATGAACTCAGAATTGGGCAAGCTTTATGTCTAGACGTTCATCTCGGAATAAGCTTTCTAACAAACCAAAAATCATAATTTTCTGATTTTTGTAGCCACAGCAATAGAGGAAAAACCGTGACTGCTTTGCAGTGCTTAAAAACCAGAAAATAGCAGTAGCATGTAATATTTAAAATTTCTTATAAAATCCAAATTAAATCCAATGACCTTCAAAATTAATATGGTCCAACTTAACTTATCCAGGTTTCTTTCCCAATTGGTTTCAGGTCAATACTATTTTTAATGAAGAGAGTGATTGTGGCAGAGAAGCACCGCGTGAAGGAGGAGGGAGGTTCCATCGCCACTGTCGCCTTTGATGGAAGCCGCCACCGGCGCTAGGAGGAACCGAATAGGGGAGAGGAGGTTTCGTTGATGTTGTCCCAGAGAAGGAGGACAAGACGTGTGAGAGAGAGTGACGCACAGAGAAAGGACCATTCCTCTGCCGCTGCCGCCGCCGCCGCCAAAATCTCTGGTCGCTGCCATTATTT
>NC_029786.2:86744027-86752401 GCF_000816755.2 Arachis ipaensis
TTTAAATTATTTTTATTACAATAAATATTTAAAAAAATAAATAAAATACAAAAAAATTATTATTATTATAATTATTATTATTTTTACTATTATTATTATTATATTATCATTGTTATTATTACTATATTATCAATATTATATTATTATTATTTGGTTTCGCTCAAGGCCGAAGCCATTAAGGAAACCAAAGGAAAGACAAAAAAAGCCAAACGTAGCTATCATGTATGACATATATATATAAGCAATGACACGTAACTCTCTTTCTTTCATTAATCACCACTAATTATCATCTTATTGCTTCATTTGGTTTTCTTCATTCCGCCGAACCCAAAACAAAAGAAAGAAAGAGAGAATGTCGTGAGTGAGAAGCCATGATTCCATAGCACCTCCGAGCCTTCGGCGCTCGATTTTTTACAATCCGTAACTTTAATAAAAGATCTAGTTCGATAAAAGTGTTCGTATCTTCCTTTTCTACACATTAGCATTACTTTTATTTGATAGAAATTGATGATGACGTAGTTTTTCTTTTTCTTGAGTTCGGTTAATTGGAGTTCTAGAAGCTACAGGCGATTACTGACGTTTTCTTCTTCAGCAGCTCGGTCAGAAAGTTTTTTCGAAGTTTCCGTTATTTTGATTTCATACGGAGATAGAAAATTTCGTTTTTAAATTAAAAGTTTTTATTTCATAAATGCTCAAAAACTTAATGAGTAATTGCAAATAATTTATGACTCTCTAGACTGGTTGAATGACGAATTTATGTTGGATTTATGACTGTGAAAAATGATTGAGTTTGAAGAGTGTGTTTGATTTCTTGATTGTTTGAATTGTGGTTGAAAATATGTTATGTTTATGCTTTGATTAAATGACATATGAATTGAGAAATTATGAAGTGAGGAAGCCGTAAATGTGATTTTGGTTAGTATTACATGTTAAACGAATATGGTCGGAGGATTTTATAAAGTTTAAATGAAGAAGTGAATTTCCATTAGTTTCAATAGCAAAAGATTTGAAATGGGGCTAATTTTATTGAATTAGAAAGAGGCTTACTTTCAAAGGAAATGATTTGATTATTGAAAATTATTTTATATTTAGAAACAATTTGATTAATGAAAAGAATTTGATATTTGGAATGCTTGAGAAATGACTTGATTGGGACCCTTGAAGGGTGACAAAGCCCGAATTTTAGAAGAAATGCTGCAGAAATTTTTATAAAACTTTGAGGCTTTGTTTAAAGCGTTACGTTAAAGAAAATTTGATTTAAGAATCATAATATTTGATTTTCGATTTATCAACAAAAGTATTATGTTTTAAGTTTAATCCATTGAGAAAAAATTTTTGTTTTAAGTTATGATTTGAGTTCGGTTTATTAAGAAAATGAATTTTATTTTGATTAAATGTTTAAAGAATTTTAGATACTTATAAACTAAACGTTTTGAGGTTAAGATTGAAGAATGACGGAAAGTGTATCTTTATGGTGATACAGAAGTGTGAGAGATTATGTGGTGATGTGGAGGTATGATTGAATATGTGGTGATGCGGAGATATGATTAATTACGTGGTGATGCGGAGGTATGATTGATTATTTGGTGATGCGGAGGCATGACAAAAAGAAAAGGAATGAGAAACTAGGAATGATAGGATAATTGAATATTGTGTGTTTGAATGGGCCTTTGTGCCAAACTGCTAATGCGGGAATGTCCGCCTAACTAATAGTATATTGTATGTTAAAGGGGCCTTGTGCCAAATTGCTAATGCGAAAGTGTTCGCCTAACTGATAGCCTAAGATTGCTAATGCGGGAATGTTCGCCTAATTGATAGCCTGTCTCTTACCGTGATGCCAAGATATCCTAATTGACATAGGTTCGCCCATTATGATAATTGTGCCTAATTGACACGGTAAAGAGACAATATTTGGGGTTCGTCCCGTGTAACGTTAGGTTGCGGGTAGACAACCGAAGCATGAGCTTATGGCCTGCATAGAAAAGACATTCATCATATGCATTGCGTGAACTACTTGAATGTTCCTGTGTGCTGTGCTATGTTATTTGTGAATTCCTTATATTTGATTTATGCGTGAATTGTTTGTGTGTTTGTGTTGCGTGTGTGCTTGTGCTTGATGGTTTCTATATGTGTCAAGGATTAAGATAGCCGAGAATTGATTACTGTACTAAAAAAACTGAGTGACATAACTGAAATTTGTTTAAAGTAAAGATAATTTGAAGAGAACTAACTAAAGTCTTTAAAGCAAGTTTTAAGAAATTCAAAAGGAAATTATTTTAACGTTAAAGAGCAATTATTTGCAACTTATTTCTTTATTCTCACAACATTCACTTTTCCTACTGAGAACATGTGAGGACGACGTTCTCACCCTCCTACAGATTTTCCTTTCAGCAACAGATTCAGGAATCCTTGGCGTGGAGCCGCGACTAAACATCGGAGCTATATGTAAATATGTATCCGTATTTTCTGTAGTTGGTTTAGCATTAGACTTTCTCCTCGCCATTTATTGTCTTTGATTTTTAGAGAGGTAGGACTTGTATTTGAGAGTCTTACAATAATTCTATGTATATATTGCTATGTGAGTATATATATTTTTGTGATTAAGAGTTTTAAAGTAAAGACCTTTCGTTTTCTTGATTAAAATTTTGATTCGTATTCACGAAGGCTCAATATTAAATAAAGATAGTATAGAATAAAAAGAGTTAGAGGTAAGTAACGCCTAAACTTTTAGTACAATCATGAGGTGCTAAAAGTTAGGGTCTTACAACCACTATCTCTGAACCCTTTTTGCTCCGTAAATACCCTGCATCTGCCTTTGATGTTCTTGGCTATATTGTGTTTGTTGGAGTTTGTCTCAATTGGAGCCACTGGCGAAGGTGTTGCCACTGTCGGAAGCCAACGCTAGGGCTATTGCTGGTTCTGATTCTATTATCTTGGTAATGGCCTGATCTTTTCCTTGGGCCTGATCCATTTGCACGTTCTGTTTCGTCATTGCTATAGTTGTCATATTCTTGTTTTAATTTAATTTTTGTTTTTGCTTTATCTTGAATTCCAAGGCTGTTTCTGCCCTTGATTACATTAGATTCAAAATTCTTATCCTGCTGCAACCATCATCATTGCCGCGAAATTAACGCTGTTGCTGTTCCAGTTGATGCAGTGTCCTTGATTGTATTAGGATTGTCGCCATTGCTGTAAATTAGAAACGAAATGGGGGCAGTTGTGTTCAAATTCTGTGACTCGAGCTAATCGAGGTAGGGGGTTGAATTTAAATGGTTTTTAATTTAAGAATTCCCACAAGGTTTATTGAATAACTGCAAATAGGTTTAATTGTTGTGAGTAATTAATTGGTAATGTGAGTGTTGGATTGTGGTTGAGATTGTGATTGGAATGGTGGAGATTATGTTTGGAGTTGTGATTGAATTGAGTGTAACTATGTGTGGTAGATGATTGAGATTATGATTGAATTGAGCGTGGTTATGTGTGGTAAATGACTGAATTATTGACTGATGCGATGAATTAACTGAGGTTTTGATCTTTAAAGGATTATGTTGGGACTGTTGGATGCTAAATTGGTTATTTGGTATACAGCAACGGCTGTGAAATTGACTTGAGGCTAGTTGATAACTGTTGAAGAATTAGGACCTAAAAGATTAAACTATTATTAAAAATCTGATTTTCAAAATAAAATGGTAATTTTGAGGACGACCCAGTAATTTGCTGGTGATTGAAATGGTTTGAGATTAAAAGCCGAGTAAACTTTAGTAAGTGTAGTTGTTAGTATTCAATTTTGAAGGTTTCGTATTAATTAAAGAATTAGTTATGATTTTTCAAAATTAAGCTGTGAAATCTGATTTTCTGCATTATCTTTAAATGAAAACAGTAACTTTGAAAGGCTATAATTAATTCTGTGATGATCGGAATTGTATGAAACTAAGTCTGGGTTAAACTTGAGAATATTTGGAACTGAATTGAAGAATTTGAGATTTTTTTGTCAAATATATGATTTATGGTGAATTTTTTAATTATGGTTGTGGAATTTTAATTTTCTGTAAAATTCCGTCTTAAAAGCCAGTGAACATACCCTTTTTCAAGTCCCATAACTCACTCATTAGACCATGGACGGTTCTAAAATTTAAATCACATATGCTAAACATACTCGATTTTCACCACGAATTGTTTGCATCTCAATATCCATTCAGAATCAAAAGTTATAAACTCTCAAAATTGTTGATTTAAGAAAACAAAATCTGGCTTTTACTGCATAATGCATCGTATTTCAAAAATTCATATCTTTAAAACCACAATTCCAACCATTCTAAAATTTTATAATATTAAAATAATAGGACAAATATTTTATTTAAAATTAGTTCCATTTCAAAATTCATTTCGAAACATTCCCGGCAGAGTCAACAAGTTACTGCTGTTCTAAAAATTCTGCAGAAAATTAAGATTCCACAACCATAATTCAAAAATTCACCATAAATCATATATTTGACAAAAAAGTCTCAAATTCTTCAGTTCAGTTCCAAATATTTCCAAATTTAACCCAGACTTGGTTCTACGCAATTCTGATTATCACAGAATTAGTTATAGCCTTTCAAAGTTACTATTTTTATTTAAAGATAATGCAGAAAATCAGATTTCATAGCTTAATACGAAACCTTCAAAATTGAATCCTAACAACTACACTTACTAAAGTTTACTCGGATTTTAATCTCAAACTATTTCGATCACTAGCAAATTATTGGATCGTCCTCAAAGTTACCATTTTATTTTAAAAATCAAATTCTTGATAATAGTTTAGTCTTTTAGGTCCTAATTCTTCAACGATTCTCAACTAGCCTCAAGTCAATTTTACCGTCGTTGCTGTATACCAAATAACTAATTTAGTATCCAACAGTCCCAACATAATCCATTAAAGATCAAAACCTCAGTTAATTCATCGCATCAGTCAATAATTCAGTCATTTACCACACATAACTGATGAATGAATTTTTGACGGTTTAGAATTCACAATTGAAATCTCGTCGAAGTATAGTTTCTAAACCAACAATAGTCCCTTCATACAAAAATTTGGTTGTCACAAATAACAAACCCCTATAAAGATAACCGAAGTATTCAAACCTCGGGTCGTTCTCCCTAGGAATTACAATAAAGTGTTCTTATCATTGGTCATGAGGTATATTTTGGGGGTTTTTGAATTAAGAGACAAGGAATGTAAATGGCAAAAGAAATAAACTAACAACTAGAAAAGCTCTTGGCAAGGTATGAGAACTAGAAGTCCTATCCTAGTTATCCTCCTCAATTGTGATGAGAATTGTCCCTTGCTCCCACTTAGTTAACCTCTAACCATGGAAGAAAGTCAAGTGAATGGATTAACTTGAGTCCACAAGTCCTAACCTAATCTAGATGAAAGACTAGCTTTAGTGGCATTCAAGTCAATTAGCAACTTCTAATTATCAATCAACAAAGGAATTAGATAACTCAAGAGTCACTAATTACTCTACCTAGGCCAAGAGGAGAAAAATCTATACTAAAATCCAATCAAGCATTTTATCAAACACTTGAAAGGCATAAAAGGAAAATAAAAGGAATTAAACAACAACAAAGCAATTCAACAATAAAGGAACATGAATCATAAATTGCATTAAAAGAGGAATAGAAGAAACAAAAATGCATCAACATAAAAGTAGAGAATTACAAGAATTAAATGCTAAACTAGAGAGAGGAGATGTAGAAGAAGAAGAATTACAAAATGAAAAGTAGATCAAAGCATGAAATTAACCTAGATCTAAGGAATTCTAATCTAGATCTAACATAATCCTAATTTTAGAGAGAAGTGGGAGCTTCTCTCTCTAAAACTAACTTTCCCTCCAAAAGTAAACTAAACTAATCTAATGTGTTCCAAAGTTTTGATTCTCCTTCAGTCCTTGGGTTAAATAGCATCAGAGATGAGTTGGATTTGGGCCTGGAAAGCCCAGAAATCGCCCCAGCAGATTCACTTTAAGTGAGTCACGTGCGAACACTAACGCATACGCGTACGTCACGCGTACGTGTCGCTCGGCAAATTTCCATCCACGCGTACGCGTCATGTGTGTGTACGCGTCGCCATGCAACCTCACAATCCACGCGTACGCATTTGCTGCGCGTGCGTGTTGTTGATCTCATCCCAAATCCTTGATTTTCCATGATTTCTTCACTTTTCATGCTTTTCTCTTCATTTCTTTGATCCATTCCTAGCCTTTTCAACCTGAAATCACTAGCACACACATCAATGCATCTAGTGGAATCAAAGGTGAATCAAAATTAGCAATTAAGGGCCTAAAAAGCATGTTTTCACACTTAAGCACAAGTTAGGAGACAATCATGAAACTATGCTATTTCATTGAATAAATGTGGGTAGAGTGGATGAAATCCACCTAAATTAAGTACAAGATAAACCCTAAAAATGAGGTTTATCAATAACAACGCTCAATTCAATCATAATCTCAATCATCTACCACACATAGTTACACTCAATTCAATCACAACTTCAAATACAATCTCCACCATTCCAATCACAATCTCAACCACAATCCAACATTCACATTACCAATTAATTACTCACAACAATTAAACCTATTTGCAGTTATTCAATAAACCTTGTGGGCATTCTTAAATTAAAAAAACTATTTAAATTAAACCCCCTATCTCGATTAGCCCGAGTAGCAGAATTTGAACACAACTGCCCCCATTTCGTTTCTAATTTACAGCAGTGGCGACAATCCTAATGCAATCAAGGACACCGCATCAACTGAAATAGCAACAACGTTAATTTCGCAGCGATGATGATGGTTGCAGCAGGGCAAGAATTTTGAATCTAATGTAATCAAGAGAAGAAATAGCCCTGAAAATTCAAGACAAAGCAAAAACTAAAATTAAATTAAAACAAGAATATGACAACTATAGCAATGACAAAACAAAACGTGCAAATGGATCAAACCCAAGGAAAAGATCAGGTCAGTACCAAGATAATAGAATCAGAACTAGCAATAGCCCCGGCATTGGCTTCCGGCAGTGGCAATACCTTCGCCAGTGGCTCCGATTGAGACAAACTCCAACAAACACAATATAGCCAAGAACATCAGAGGCAGATACAGGGTATTTACAGAGCAAAAAGGGTTTAGAAATGGCGTTTCTCATGACTAAGGCTTAATTGACTCACCATTAATGATGGCGGCGACTAGAGATTCCGGCGATGGTGGCGGCAGAGGAATGGTCCCTCCTCTGTGCGCCACTCTCTCTCACACGTCTCGTCCCCCTTCCCTGCGACAACATCAACGAAACCTCTTCTCTCATATTCGGATCCTCCCAGCGACGGTGGCGGCTTCCATCAAAGGTGGCTGCGGCAATGGAACCTCCCTCCTCTTTCACGCGGTGCTTTTCTGCCACAATCGCTCTCTCCTCTCACACGCGTCGTTCTTCCCCCTCCTGTGCGGCAATAACGGCGGCGGCGCCGGCAGAGAAGAAACCCCCGCCAGTGCTTCCTTTCTTCCTCCTCTCCTCTTCTTCCCCTTCGCCCTTCCCTCCTCTGGCCATTCTCTTTTGCTCCCTCTGTTATTTCAGAGGATATGTGGTATACGTTTGTTTTGTGAGCAAGTGATAAGGAATAAAGGAACGTGGATCATTAGGAAAAAGATGGGTGGCAGTGTGCATGTACGTGTGTGATTGGTTAGGGAGTATACGTATTAGATGATAACAATACGCATAAAGTAAGGAATTTAGGGTTAGAGTTAGAGTAAAATATGTACGAGTAACTTATGAAATTTACAAAATATTCGAGATGAAATAACAATTTATGATTCAAATATAATACTGTAAAAATTACTTTTAGGGCACGTATAATTTTATTTATTAATTTATCAAAGAGTTCAAATAACTGTTTCTAATTTAAATAATAAAATGAACGTATTAATCATATTTTATAAGATACAATTTAAACCCAAATATCAATTACCTAAATTAAATCATATAACTTTTCATTATCTTTCCATCACCAGAACATTAATAAAAATTGTACATATATATTAATTGACTTAAATTTAAAGTATTTATGAAAATTAATTTAATCATTTCTAATAAATTAATATCAAAGTATTTATTAATAGAGTTCAAATAACTGTTTCTAATTTAAATAATAAAATGAACGTATTAATCATATTTTATAAGATACAATTTAAACCCAAAACCCAAATACCTAAATTAAATCATATAACTTTTCATTATCTTTCCATCACCAGAACATTAATAAAAATTGTACATATATATTAATTGACTTAAATTTAAAGTATTTATGAAAATTAATTTAATCATTTCTAATAAATTAATATCAAAG
>NC_029786.2:86791622-86805004 GCF_000816755.2 Arachis ipaensis
TTCGAATCTATTTAATTATTTTTAATATAATAATTTCTAAAATTATAAAGTTTAAACTTAATAAGATAAAATCACAATTTATTTATATTTAGATTTTCAAAAATACGGGATGCTACATTCTATCCACCTTACAAAAATTTTTGTCCTTGAAAATTGATATAAGATGGAAGAAAAAGTTTATATTCACATCCTCTTTTGAACATGTCAAAAAAAGCAAGGAAATCATATCTCGTGGATATGGAAGAGAATATACAAGGCGATGCAGAAGTTGATAAAATAACTTGACACAAACTAAATGTTAAAATCAAAAATCAAGTAGGCTCAATGTTTGGTCAGAATTTTTCACAAAACATAATCACCTCTTCTCATTGCCTCAAAACCCTACGACTCCTTGTAACTTCGTACACTTATCAGTTTCACTTTTTGCACTCACAAATTGCGTCCCTAAGAACTAATATATAAGGAATACTAAACTTGAGAAGAGAAGAAGAAACGGCACAGACGGTATTTGCAAAAATTGGAAGAATACTCAGAAGGGGAGTAGAACTAAAATCTTAAGAAAGAATTTTAAATAAAGGATTTTGATATGAACAATAATAGAAAAATTAGTACATCAACTTAAAACAACTTCAAATTAAATTAGAGGGAATTGGTTTATCCTCTCAAAAGGAAGAATATATAAATCCAACATTTCTCAAAAGAACTAAACAAAGTATAAATGATATGTTATGCTAAATTAATTTCAAGTTAAAATAAATCATGTTAGGTTTGTAAATTAAGGCTTATTTGGTACTAAGGGAAAAATATTTCCTTTAAGAATCTTGGAGGATACCCAAGTATATAATTAGATAAAAGTAGGCATAAAATTATAGTAAGAGTAAAAGAAAATCATATTTTATTTAAAGAAAAAATTCTGAAGTTTTCCTATAAATCAATACAAGATAAATAGGATATTACTAATAATCAAGATTAAACTATATAATTAAGTTTCAAAGTTTACGTAAAAAAGTATATGTTGAATTATAAATAATTCTATCAAAATTTAAAGAAGGGTTATGGATGCAGTCAAGTAAGAAAAGAATTGAATCAAAATTTTTCTCAAAGAGAGTATGAAACAAGAACTCAAGAAGGAAATTACAAGAAATGGTAATTGCACTGAAAAAAAAATCTGAGTTCAGAGCAAGGAGCATAGCGTTTGTGAGGTAAGGATAAATATTTCAAAAGATTTAAACAACAACCAGATACAGAATCAAACAAAGACATGCACGAATGATAAGATAAGGTTGGCAAGAAAGAGATCAGGAATAAGAAATTCCAATGCAATAGATAAAGAAAGAGATAATGCTAAGCCCGAATAAAGATCATACGTCGAAACGGAACTAACCTCTAGAACTTAATTTTTAACGTTCTCCAAAACCTTGTAATTCGTGTTACCTATTACTTCCATTTCGTCTATGATAACCCGTTAGTGTTCCCATATACATAAGTCATTAGTATTAAGTTAGCCAGACTTAATACCATGAGGTATGCAATGGTAAGCTAACAGCGTTAATCAATAGATAGGCATGCATATGAAACATAAACTCTCGTCACTAGGACAAGTCGTACTGCATGACGGACACTCAGAGTATGCAGTGAAGCATAGTCAGTCCATTCCCAAGGTTCTAACAGGAACAAACTGCTCTGATACCATAATGTAACACCCTTATTTTTAGAACCTCATGATCGTACTAAAAGCTCAGGCGTTACTTACCTTTACTCTGTTAATTTAATATTATGGTTAATTAATATTGAGCCTTCGCGAATATAAACAGAATCCTAGTTACGAAAAAGAAAAGATTTTATGTTAATCCACTTAATCACATAATTATATTCACACAATAATAAATACATAAACTTAATTAGAAATTCTTTAATACAAATCATGCCCCTCTAAAATCTCAAAATGACAATTGACGAGGGGTGAAGTCTTAACTAACCAACAAACAGAAAATACAATGTATATATAAAGCTTGTTGGTTGGTCATTCATACAGTCTAGGAAACTGATTAAGATTCTCTTACAAGAAAAGAAAGGTTTTGGATTTTCTAAAAAATTCAATATTGTTTCTTTGAAAAGTTTTGGATGATTAGCTGTTGATTTTTAAAAGGTTCATAGGAGGAACGATAATCACTGCCTTGAAATCAATTCTTCTCTTTATACGTATCTTCTTATAACAATTCTTAAACCCTCTACTAAGAACCCTTTCGAGGACGATGTTCTCACCCCCTACAGAATTTATTTTTTAGTGGCAGGTTCAGGAAGTTTTGACCCAAAGCTACGACCAACCTACAAGCTTTGTATATACATTGTATTTTCTGTTTGTTGGTTAGTTAAGACTTCACCCCTCGTCAATTGTCATTTTGAGGTTTTAGAGGGGCAGAATCTATATTAAAGAAGTTCTAATTAAGTTTATGTATTTATTATTGTGTGAATATAATTATGTGATTAAGTGGATTAACATAAAGACTTTTCGTTTTCATAACTAGGATTCAGTTTATATTCGCGAAGGCTCAATATTAAATAACCATAATATTAAATTAACGGATTAAAGGTAAATAACACCTGAACTATTAGTACGATCATGAGGTGTTAAAAGTAAGGATGTTACACAAGTTGCTGCATGGCTCAAAAGTTCTGCAGAAGATAGATTTAATGACCAAATTTCAAAAATTCACCATAAATTGTATACTTAACTAAAAGGCTTCAACTTTTTCAGTCCAACTCCATATATAATATATTCCCAAGTTTAACTCAGACATTGTTCTACACAATTTCGATCATCATAGAATTAGTTATAGTCTTTCAAAGTTGTTGACCACATTTAAAAGTAATACTGAAAATCAGATTTCGCAGTCTAACTTCGAAAATTCATAACTAATTCTTCAAGTAATACAAACCTCACAAAATTAAACATAACAACTACATTTATTCTAGTTTACTCAACATTTAATCCCATACAATTTTGTTCACTATTGATTTACTACACTTATTTCAGAAAATCAGACTTTCAAGGAAACGGTTTAGCATTTTAAATCCCAATCCATCAATAACCTTCAAGGTCAATTCCAATCAGTCACAAGTCAATTCAACAGCAGTTATGATGCATCAATTAACCAGTTCAACATCTAACGATTTAATATAATCCATTAAAGCTCAAAATTTCCAGCAAGTAGTCATTAGATAATTCACAATTCACACATAATCAACCAATGTCATAAAATCATCAAATCTAATCACATTCTCAGCCACAAATCAACATCAATCTTTTCAATTAATTACTCACAACAACTAAACTTATTTGTCTTTATTCAATTAACTTTGTAGGCAATCTAAAATTAAAACCATTAAACTTTAAAACGTATCCCCTACCTCGATGTTACAACTAAAAGAAGTCAGAGATGGAATTGTAGCGTGATGACTGGTTGGACTACACCTTAAATGCAGCAGCTCCATCATCCTTTATCAACCAACGTCAACAGCATTCACAACGACTTTGATAGAGCAGCAGCAACACGAGATGGCCAAGACAGCAAGCAAAAATGATGAATTCAAATTAGATAGAAGAAACAATTTTGGAAATCCAAGGGTAGAGCAGATACTAAATTACAATAGAACAAGAGCAAGGCTAATATAATGGTGGTAGAATAAAAAAACGTTAAACCAGCACAAGATAGCAGTGAGGGTTCAGAACAAGAACGTCTTACAATAATTAGGAAGGAATAAGGGAACGAAGAAGCAGCAGCAGTAGCACAGATGACTACAACAGCAACAGGGAAGATGGCTTCCTCCTCTACCTCGATTCGTGATTCCGGCAGGGCGGTCCAGGCAGAATCGACGGTGATGATAGAGCCTTTGGTGGTGGCGATGCTTGGTGGCAATGAGGGTAGCACTTCCTCCCTCTTCTACCTCGTGGTCTCCCTCTCTATCTCTCCCATTCTCTGTTGATCATCTCTCTCTCTGCCTTGCAACAACGATGGCAACTGTAAGAATCGCAACTAATCAACCACTTAATTAAGTAATTAATATTGCCCAAATTAGAATCCAAAAAGTTAGAATGAGAATTTGAGGATTTAAATGTGATTTTTGGACTCAGTAGGTCTTTCTGAGTCAGAAAAAGGTATTTTCTGCGAAAAACCGTAAAAAACTGCGAACCAGCAGTTAAACCGGTTCAAGCCTGCCCGGTACTGCGCGAGAAAAAGTGAAAACTGTCAAAAACTATAGAAAAATATTAGAAGTCGAAATCGGACATTAATTTTAAAGGTTTGGCCTAAAGTTGTGCCAAACGGGCTAAAAACGCTAACGGGTTAGACCGAGCCCAAGCCCAACATATATAAAGGTTCATTTAATGAACCCTTCACCTCATTAACACACACTCAGCAGAAGAGAAGAGGAAAAGGAGAAGAGAGAAACACTATTCACTCTTCACTTCAATCCACGATATCTCGAGCTACGGTGCTCCGATTCGCGTGCCGTTAGCGGCTACGCGAAGTTCTTGCTGAGCCCGTCACATCTATCTAAGTATTGTGGTAAGTTTTTCGAGTTTCCCTGCCCAGTTTTCGTGTTCTTGACAAATTCGAGTTTTAGGGTTTGGTTTTGAGTGAAATCTTGTGTTTTGGGTGTTTAGGTACACTCTAGCACTTGATTGCTTGTGGTTTTGGCTTCCAAAACTGTTAGATAAGGTGAGTTACTCTTGAACCCTTGTGAAATTTCAATTTTTATGAGCCCTAGGTTGATTTGTGATGGTTTATGCATATATAGCTTGATTGTTGTGAGTTTGGTGCTTGTTGGAGTTACATTGGAATCTTGGATTGTGTTGGAAAGCTTGTTGGCTATTATTGTGTGCTCAATTTTGGATTAAGGACATATTCAGAATTGGCCAAAGTATAATTTCGGTTTTCTCTATGTAGTATATAATATTCATGGACACTTAAGGTAGTGACTCATATGATAAGTTTGGAAATTATATGTTGTTGATGATTGTTTGTGTTGATGATGTATAATGAATTGATGTTATTATTGTGGTTAAATGATGAAGTTGAGATATGATGGATTTGGATGAATGAGTATTGTTGATTATGAATATGAATCATGGTTGAGTTGATGATGAGAATTGATAGTGAGATAATGATGATTGGTGGATATGTTGTATATGTGATAATTGAGGTTGAGAATAATGAAATGTGAAGGAAAATGTGGTATGATTGGTGTAATATGATACAAAAGGTAGATTTGATGAAAATGGAGTTTGAAATGGTTTGGTATAGTTTTGGTTGTGTTTTATAAGCAATTGTGGAAATTGTGAAATTTGGTAAATGTGGATTTTTGGTGAACTTTGTCTGGTCATAACTTTTGCCCCAGTTTTCAAAATTGGTTGAAATTTGTTGGACATTAAAGCTTATTGAAAACCCTTCAAATCAATATAAAGTTTGTAAAATTTGGAATTTTTTAGAGGGAGTTATGATCATTCAAAGATTGGTGTAAAAATCTGAAATTCTGCTAAGTTACAGAATTTTATGATTTCTGGTATGTGCGCACGCACAGCCTTGTGCGCACGCACAACCCTGACTGTGCACACGCACAGACCTGTGCATTCACACACGTAGGGGAAGGCTCCCTGGTTGCAGCGCTAGCACAGCTTGTGCGTGCACACACCAATAAGAAATTACAACATGTGCGTACGCACAGCCCTATGCGCATGCACACGTTGGGAAGGCCAGCCTGTTGAGGGCGCTAGCACAGGTTGTGTGAGTGAACAGGCATTATGAATTTTGGTACCTATGCGTACGCATACCTCTATGCGTACGCACACTTTTAAAAATCCTCCTGGGCGTGCGCACGCACACCCCTGTGAGGACGCACATGCCTTGTTTCTCAAATTTAACTTTGTTTTCAACTATTTCACCTTCCTAACCAGATTGTAAGCTTCTATGACACCATTTTGAGACTTTTGGGCTTAATTTTTGGTATGAGAACATGGGAAATAATCTAAGGGTTTTAGTTGATGATTTTTATGAAAAATTAGAGAACGGAGGACCAGGTCTCGGGTGTACTGAGGATGGTTTGATGGTATGTGAAGGATGATTGATATATGAGATGAGAAATGAGGAACTATTGAGTTCGGAACTGAAATGTTAATTTACGGTGGTTGAGATGAGTCGAAGACTCTGAATGAGATGATGGATCCATGTATACTAAAAATATTTTCTGAAAAACCACTGAAGTACTGATTCGTACTGAGATTATGAGACGCTATGCGCCCGGCATGGACGGTGGTTAATCCCGCCTATCGAGGTAGCAGCGGCGGCGTAAGGATGGTGGTTAATCCCACTTACGTTGAGATGTGAGGTCTGAGGCAAGAGTATCCCGCTCGCATCCCTTCGGATCTATAGAGCGTGCAGGTGCAAAACCCTGGACAGTAATCCGAGCACTATATCTCGGGGGTTCCCAATGATGATTCCAAAGGGCAACATCTCCATGAAGATGTGTCGGGTTGGCAGTTGAACCGACAATGTGATATGGTGCGAAATTTATAACCCACTAACTTACCGGCAAGTGCACCGGGTCGTACCAAGTAATACCTTACGTGAGTAAGGGTCGATCCCACGAGGATTGATGGATTAAGCAACAATAGTGTTTGATAGGATTAGTTAGACAAGTAGAAAATAATGTTTGGAAGTTCAAAAGCATTAACATTAAATTCAAGAATTTTAGAAAACAAGCAGTAAATGAGCTGTGAAATATATATGAGGAAATAGTTAAGGCTTCAGAGTTCTCTATTTTTTTGATTGACTTTTCTTATTAACTAATTTTAATCATGTAAGATTTAATTCATGGCAAACTATTTGTGACTAGACCCTAATTCCTTAGACCTTCCTAGTCTCCTCTAAAATTCATCAACTGCCAATTCCTTGGTCAATTGATTCCAATTAGAGGGTGATGATCAAATTCCAGTTTATATGCCACAAGAATCCTAATTGTCCAAAAATAAAGGGATTATATGTCACGTATCCCGTTAAATACAAACAATTAGAAATTCAGGATAATATGTTTTCAAGCTATTGTTCAAGTAAAGAGCTTTTCCAAGTTTTACAAGAACTCAAATAGAACATGGGTCATACTTCCGTTCCACCCAAATTCATAAAATAAAGAACGAAAACAATTATTGAAATATAAATCAAAACATGAATTAAAATAGAAAAATAATATTATCAATCCATACAATAGACAGAGCTCCTAACCTTAACAATTGAGGATTAGTTGCTCATGGTAGAATGTTATGGAATACGGAATGTAAATTGTAAATAGGAATAATGTTGTGATCTAAAAATGTTGTTCTAGAACTACCCTATTGGGATCCCTTTTATAACTAATCCTAATAATTTAAAAATCAAATTTATAAAATTAAAATTAAAATAATATATTTTCCTAAAATAAGATTTGAATTTAAATTCGAATTAATTAACAAGTCTTCAGCTGATGGGTGGGGACCACTTGATTTGTCCCTTCTGCAGCTTCTAATTTGTGATTTCTGGGCTAAGAACTGGGTCAAAACAGCCCAGAAATCGCCCCCCAGCGTTTTCTGTCAATTCTGCAGATCGCTCATGTGACGCGTCTGCGTCGTCCACGCGTTCGCGTCATTTGTGCAGATTTCAGTCCGCGCGTTCGCGTCAGACACGCGATCGCGTCATTGCGATTTCCTCCATTCCGCGCGGTCGCGTGAGCCATGCGTCCGCGTCGGTATTCGCTGGTCATCTCCTTGGTTTCTTCTCTTTCTCTGCAGAAATTTCATCAAATCCATCTGAATGCTACCTAAAATGAATAAAATTGCACAAAACTTAAAATAGCATCTATAGTGGCTAAAATATAATTAATTCTTAATTAAACTCAACAAGTTAGATGCAAATTCACTAGGAAAAGATAGGAAAGATGCTCACGCATCATGATATCACAGCCAATAGGGCAGGCATTCATCATGTGTATTTTCTATCTGTTTGTTTGCTTTGCCGACTTGCAATTGTATGCATAATTGAATAACATGCCTATTTGCTTACTTGAATTACTTGCCTTATATGCTTCTACTTGTACTTTACTTGCATTGTAATTAATTGTGTTTTATACTGAGATTGAGGAGGTTCAGAAGGCGGTGATGATGGGATCGCATGGAGGATAAGTTGATAAAGGCTGTGGGACAGCGGTGTTTGGTTAGAGTAGAAATCCCCTAAGATAGATTATCCGGTTTATTTATGTTAAGATTTATACTATTATGCTTTATTGTTTTAGTATGCTTAAGTTAAATCTTGTGATGGATATGAAGTCTAGGATTGCCTTTGGCGTCCCGGGGTCTTATATCCTACATCACTGGGTACCGTTACCATACTGAGAACCTCCGGTTCTCATACCATATTTCTGTTGTGTTTTTCAGATGCAGGTTGTAACCCACCTCGATGAGTTGCTTGGATGGTGACAGAAGCGGAGGATCCGGATACCTTTTGAGTCTTTTTGATTTATTTTGCTATACATCTCTCACTTTTGTATTTTGTTTTAGCCTAGGGGCATGTATTGAGAGAACAAAACTTGTATAAGCTGTTTTTACTGTCTATTTTCTATATAGTCTGTATATATGGCTAGCCGGCTTAAACTCCGTAAGCTGTGGCTAGATCCTTATAATATTATACTATGATATTTTGGTATACTATATCTATATCTTGTGCTTTAAGTTAGTACGTTTTGTGTGTAAATTCTGTTTTTGAGCTATATCCTTCATCAGGCTTCTAGATTGTAATAATTCTTTCTATATATTATACGTATGAGCTTAGAACTATCGTAATCTCTAATTAACCTTTGATTTACGACGCGAGGTAAAGCTTAGGCTAATTAGGGTGTTATAGCAACAGCAGCTCCCAACCCTGCCGGTGCCATCCTCTCTAATAAAACTTAAAGAGTATGCAAAGATAAAGAAGGTTGTGTTATGTATTTCTTAATTGAAAAATTATAAAGGTAAAGCTAAATATATAGGCTGAAATTGTAACTGAATTTATATATTTTGTTGGACTAAATTTATAGGCCGATGTGAGACTACTTTGTTGTTATCATGGGCTAAGGTGGAAGAGTAATTTAATACGTCCCTGCAAGCTGGAGGATAAAAGATGTCAAGAACATCAAGCTTACTGAGATTAAGATGGAAGGGTTAAGGAGACAAAGGCTTAGTGAAGATGTCAGCTAGCTGCCCAGAAGAGGAAATGGGGAGAAGTTTCATCACTCCAACTTGAGCTTTCTGTCGAACCAAGTGACAATCAATCTCTAAATGTTTGGTCCGTTCATGTAAAATCGGATTAGCAGTAATATGAATGGCACTTTGATTATCACAATATAAAACTGGTGAGCGGATAGGAGAGATGAGTAAAAATTATAACACATTTAATATCCATTGAAGTTCACAAGTTGTGTTGGCAAGTGCACGATATTCTGCTTCAGTGGATGAGTAACAACGGTGGTTTGTTTCTTGCTCTTTCAAGAGATTAAAGAGCTGCACAAGAAAAAATAATAGCATGTTAAAGATTGCCGAGTGTCAGGATATCCGGCCCAATTAGAGTCACTAAAGGCGAGAAGCTAAATTTTTTATTCTCTTGGGAAAAAAAAGTCCTTTACCGGAGCTAGTTTTTAAATATTGTAACACATGCTTGGCAGCTTGAAGATGAGAGAGTCAGTAGGAGATTTTATAAATTGATTTAATTGTTGAGTGGCATACATGATGTCTGGCCGGGTAATGGTGAGATAGATAAGATGCCTAACCAAACGGCGATAAACAAAAGGGCCAAATAACAAGGGACTATTGTCTTGATATCTTGTGGCACTATCCATTGGAATAAAGGCAGATTTAGCACTTAATAAATCAGAATTCTCCAAAAAATCAAGACAACATTTTCTCTGAGATAAGCAGATTGAGCAACCTCAATACCCAAAAAGTATTTTAATGGGTCCAAGTCTTTAATTCGAAAGTGTTGATTCAAAATAGACTTAATGGTAGTAAGTTCAAAAATGGAATTACCAGTGAGAATAATGTCGTCAACACATACTAGAAGGATAAAAATTTGAGCACCGGTGAATTTAATAAATAGACTATAATCAAATAAGATCTGCTGATATCCATGAGATAGCAAAAGATGAGAAAATTTGTCATACCACATACGACTAGATTGTCGTAAACCATACAATGACTTCAGCATCTTGCAACATTATTTGGTCGAGGAGATATAAACCCAGGTGGCAGAGTCACATAAACATCTTCAGAAATATCCACATGTAAGAAAGCATTATTGACATCCAACTGATGTATAGGCCAATGTTTCATAGAGGCCAATGCCAAAACCAATCTGATGGTAGCAGGCTTGACAACGGGGGAGAAGGTTTTCAAAAAATCAACACATTCAATCTGAGTGAATCATTTATCCACAAGACATGCCTTATATCGATCAACTGAACCATCAAGCTTGCGTCTGATGCAATAGACCTGTTTACAGCCAACCATCTTAGCGCTGGCAGGACAATCAACATGACGCCAAATTTCGTTCAACTCAAGAGCATTCAGCTCATCTTTCATAGCACTATGCCAATTAGAGTGTTGATTAGCAAGAGTGTTGATTAGCATCCTTAAAAGGCTTTGGCTCAACATCAGAATGTAGAGATAAAAAAAATTTATGATGAAAAGATGAAAGAGAAGAAAAAGTGACTGAAGATAGAGGAAACCAACACTTTGAGGGAGAGAGATTTGTGGATGTGAGAGAAGAATTACACAAGTAATCAGAGAGATATGCTAGAGGTCAGTGAGGTTGGTCGGAATAACAAAGAAAGGGTTGCTTAGGTGATAAAGAAGGTGACGTGGGAAGAATAGATGATGGTGGACTAGTGTCTATTGCGGAAGGAAGGGAGGGTGTATGACTTGAAATAGAATCAGTGGTCATGGGTTCAAGTTGGTTAGGACACGACGGTGAGGAAGAATGAGAGGTTGTTAGAGAAAAGAAAGAATTAGATAGAAGTGGGTTAATGGGTATGGGTGAGGGTCCAACTGGAAGACTAACTAAATCTTGTTTTTGAGAAGACATATTTGGCAATGTTGGATTGGATGTATGAAATTAGACGTTTTTGGTGACTAAGGGCAAGATCATTTCATAAAAGATTACATTTCTAAAAATCTCAATTCTTTTATCTTCTAAAATATAAACAATATATCCTTTAAAACCATGTTAAAAACCAATAAACACAATCTATTTAGCTCTTGGATCAAATTCTGATCTATTTACCATTAAGGTAGAAACAAAACATAAATATCCAAAACATTTAAGGTCATGATAATTTGGTGGATGATTAAATAAAACCTCAAATGGTATTTTAAAAATAATTGCAGATGATAGAACTCTATTAAGCAAATAAATAGCACGTTTAACCTCATAAGACCAAAAAGATTATGGTATATTAGATTAAAATATAAGAGCACGGGCTATATTCAAAATATGTTTATGCTTGCGTTCTATCATTCCATTTTGTTGAGGAGTTTCAATACAACAACGTTAATGAATAATGGCCTTTGAAGCATAAAAATAATGTAAAATGAATTCTGGTCCATTATCAGAACGGACAACTTTGACTTTAGAGTTGAATTGTGTTTCAACTAAAGTAATAAAATTCTTTACATGATTTTACACTTCTCTTTTTTATTTTAATAAAATAACCCATATAAAGCGACTAAAATCATCAACAATAGTAAAAAAATATTTACGATTATGAATAGAATTTTATTGAAATGGATCCCAAATATCAAAATTTAATAAATCAAAACTTGCATTAGTTTTGTTAAAATTTTGAGAAAATTAAAGTTTATTTTGCTTAGAAAAATAACAAATGTCACAAGCATCATCATGATACATAAAAATAAAAGAAAAATATTTATGTAAATGATTGAATCTTTGTCTAGAATGATGCTCTAAATGAAAATGCCAAATATTTAAAGATGTAATGGGGTGGGGATTGGATGGAATTATGGAATGTGTAGTGGATGGATTTTTATCAAAATTGGGTTCAAGGACATATAATCCCTCTCTCATTCTACTCAAATCAATCGTTTCCAAATTGTTGGCTTGTAGAGTGCAAAAAGAAGATGAAAAAGTGAGTACATATTTGAGTGCGAAAGTAATTTTTGAGATGGAGATAATATTAAAATTGAAATAAGGTAAATAAAGAATATCACGAAGAACTAAGGATGATGAAAATTGAATAATACCTTTATAAGGAACAGTAATTTGAGAACTATTTAGTAAATGAACAATAATAAGAGAAATTTGTGTGTAAGAAATGAATCAAGATAAATTTAATGCAATGTGATCTGTGGCACCAGAAGCAATGATTCAAGTGTTCAAAAATAAATTTCAATTTAAAAAATTATTAACAATAGAAAAAGTATTGAAAGAACAAAGATAATGAGTAGTAGAACTTAGCAAAAGTCCAAGTTGATTTGAAGGACGGGTTTCTTTATTAGAAGAGTGGTTATTTCTGGTTTTACAATTTGGAGGATGAGTTTCAACCTTTCTTATAAGCGCCATGAGAGAAGAGTGTTCGGCTGACAAAAGGTCCAAAAGAGGCTCCTGATGATGTTATTGGTGTGTCTTTTCTCCTTCACTTAGGACAGAGTAGGGAGGCAATGGGATAATGACGACGTTACTGGAAGAATGATTATTCATTGTGGAAAGAGGATGAATGAGTTTTAGGATCTTAATTGGTTGATTTATTCATGGATGTCAGCAGAGCTCAAAATCGAGTTCTGATACTATAATAAAACTTAAAGAGTACGCAAAGATAAAGAAAGTTGTGTTATGTATTTCTTGATTGAAAAAATTAAAAAGATAAAGCTAAATATATAGGCTGAAATTGTAACTGAATTTATATATTTTGTTGGGTTGAATTTATGGACCGACATGAGACTTCTTTGTTTATGTCAAGGGTTAAAGTGGAAGAGTAGTTTAATACTCTCCCTCTCCTTTCTCTCTTCTCTCGATCCCTCTCTTGAGCTCTCATCCCTTCTTTGTTTTCTTTCTCTTTTCTTCGTGATATATATTGCGTATGTGTGGTGTGCGTTTTTCCATAAAAGAGTAGTGAGAAAAGAGTGAACGTGGCCCAGTAAGTGATAAACGAACGTGGGGTACATGTGTGAGTGATTGGTAAGAGAGTATACGTGTTAGATAATATCGGTATGTATAAAATAAGAAACATATGGCTAAGATTAAAGTAAAATATACACGAGTAATTTAGAAATTTTACAAAATATTCAAAATACAAGAATAATTTAA
>NC_029786.2:86805600-86828525 GCF_000816755.2 Arachis ipaensis
TATCTCATAATTAATTTAATTACTTTTAATAAGATAGTTCCTCAAAATATAAAGTTCAATCTTAACAAAATAACCCATAACTTATTTATATTTAGATTTTTAAAAATGCATGATGTTACAAACAACATGAGAGGAAGAAGAAACCGAGCACCCCATCAACTGGAGTATTCGACACATTTTCTAGAGAACTCACTCTCGTAGGACCACTTAGTTTCGGCAACATAATGCGAATCAGACTCACTCAACTCTACGTCAATACTATCTCGAGGATCGACGAAGTGAATCGGCTTCGCCGGACAGGGACTGCATGGGATATTGCAAAATATAATGCGACCCAGAACCACCACCTATGTCATGAACCTTAACATACCACTCCGTCACATGTTGCGACATTAGCTTATCATGTACATCAAATATTATACTAATATGCTTATCGGCTTCAACCCAAAATATCATGTTAATTATAATAAAACCTGCACTAGGCAGCACCGATATGAATCCATATACTACTCGGCCAACTTCTTTCGAATCAATTGTCTCTATATTGCTTAAAATGACAATTATAAGTACATCTAGAGAATCAACACAGAAAGTACACATCATTACGGGTAAATTACACTCAAATATTATTCTTTCGTCATCATTTCTGATGATCTCATTGTGATAAACCACCATTTTTATAATGAACGAGGAGAGAAAGAATAGATAGAATTGAGATGGATGTAGTGTGATGAATGGTTGAGCCAAAAAGCTACTTATATAGAGAATTTTTTTTACGTACTTATCTAAAGTATAGAGACTCCTATATATTTAAACACGTATTTCGAATACAGTGTCTATAAAATTATGAATGACTGTATCTCGGTTACAGAACACTTGATTTATGCACAACTAAATAGTTGTGTCATATTCTAAGTGCACCCGATTCTTTTTTTTTTTTTAAGTGTATCCCGAATACAAAGTACCTAATAAACTATATTATTAATGATTTTTTTTTTGTTTCTGTATTAAATCAGTAGAAAGTATCAAATAAGTCTTTTAAGAGCGTAACAATGGACTTATAGGTCCCGAATAATTGTAACATTGAGCAAATTTCAATGATAGACTTCCACTCCTTCCCCATAGACAAGTTCATCACAAATCTTTGATTCCGGTTGTTTTTTTAGACAAGTATTTATCTAAAGTTATTTTAGTACTAAGATAAAACATGTGCACAGAATATATGGTAAAAATTGAAATTAAAAGTTGCCACAATTAAAATATAAATCAATTATCATGTAAAAAAAGTATCAAGTCCTTGAAAAATTACAATAATAGACTTATGGGTCCTTGAAGAATTGCAATTACTTATAAGTGCTGTAACATTTGTTTATGAAGCCATAAATTCATTATCTTATGTGTGGTACAACAATAACAGAGTTGAATTTTACTCATGCACGAGAGGTTTATTGATGGTAATGGATTCTTGTTCATGAAACTTATGGTGTTTATAGAACTCCAGCAGAACTCTGAGATGGTTATAAATTCCACTGTTTTAGAATAGAGCATTATATGCAGTATTGTAGTGGTTATAAATTCCACTGTTTTCGACTACTGTTGTAATTGGTGATAGTGCATAAGTAAAAAGAAATCTAGACTAGTTTCTTGTCCATGTAATGTTTCCTTTCAAATTGTATTATATGTTGTTCTATGCTCGAAAATTGGTTTCTTATGCAAAACAAGTTTAATAGAAGTGATTCTTGCAATTTAAATTCCATTTAACTCGGTGCAATGAACTGAAATGTATAATAGCACAAGAAGCAATTGAAGAAAAATTCTAATTCCTTAGGGATGTTATTTGAGTTATATTCAACCAAGAGGAAAATAAATTAGATTAGTTAATTACATCATGTTATTTGAGTAAACTCGAGATAATAATCTAGCCAAAACTATGGGTCTATTTGTAGCAATACATAAGTAAATGATTCTTGGTATCTTGCTGAATTATTAACCAAGAGCAGCACTACCCTGAAACCAACATAATCAAATCACATTCCACTTGTAGTTTTGGATACTAAATAGACCAATGACGGAAACAATCTGAGTGTATCAATGTAAACGTCGCAATGCAGTTACATTTCGCTCACTGTTCGCCATCCCAGAGTTCTTCAATGGTCTTATACTGGCCATAGGTCTCATTAAAAAAAGCAGTACCCTTGATTAACCTCTCCTGGACAAATAAATTTCCTCGAGTCATTGGGGAAAAGAAAAAGAAGCTTTCTGCTCAGTATACCAAATAAAGTAGAGGAAATAATAGGTAAAATAAACAACAAAACATGATATTTCACTCAAGAAATTATATACAATGCAATCAACAACAACTTGCCTGCTTGATCTCGGCGAACTTGGCCATGAGTTCTTCAGGAATAGACCAGTCAAAGACATCAAGATTTGCCTTGATTCTCTCTTCATTGGTGCTCTTTGGCAACACGCTATGCCCCATTTGTAATCCCCATCGAAGGGCCACTTGTGCAGGTGACTTACCCAATTTTTCCGCAACCATATTGACAACAGGATTCTTAAGGATGTCACTCTTGAGATTTCCAGGTGACCCCAATGGTGAGTATCCCTACAAGAGAAAGTCAATCATGTAGAAGGGCCTTTAGGGTTTAGGGCTATCATAAGTTTGGTTTTTGAGAGAAACAATCATTCTATCAACTTACAAAACTATTTTCAACTGGCTCTACACAATTTCTAACATCGTGATGATTTTTGTGTGAAATAGGCTATTCTAAGTTGATTTATATATGCAGCAATTGCTATACTTACAGATAAGTGAATTCCCTTAGATTCGCAGAATGCATGCAACTTTGGCTGCTGCAATGCTGGGTGCAACTCAACTTGGTTGACAGCAGGAGGCACTCGTGCAACCGCAATTAAATCTTGAAGCTTCTTTGAAGAGAAATTGCTAACTCCTATGGCTCTAGCCTTTCTGGAGTCGTATAGCGCCTCCATGGCTCTCCATGTGCTGGGTATGTCAGCCTGGTCAAGATTTTCAGGCTTGAATCCAACCGATCCCTTTTTAAAGCGGACTGGCCAGTGGATCTGCAGAGCACATCAGTTCAATTGATTTAAGGAAGGAACCAATGGATCCAATCAACCTTTTCGTTATTGAACTCAGCATTACCATTATCCAGTACATTTTGTTGTGAAACCATTATTATGTATTCAGTTTCTAATCTTCATCCAAATTGCCAGCATAAATTCAGACTATGATAAACATAAGGCATACCAGATAGAGATCAAGGTAGTCAAGCTGCAAATCCTGCAAAGTTTTATCGAATGCTTTCGGCACATCTTCTGGGGAATGATCTGAACACCTGCAGTTAGTAGTCAAGAAATTTCTTCAGCCATCAAAGGCGCACGTTTGCACCGACATAGAGCACATAATGTCAAAGAAGATAACAAACCAGAGTTTGGAGGTGATCCACAAATCTTCGCGCTTTACAACACCATCGTCAAACAACTTCTTGAGAGCTGAACCAATCTACAATCGCCAATATAAAACAGTTGTTTATGCCTAGTACTAGTCATCAACCTCCTAACTTGATAAATATTCCGTGTATTCATTCTTTCTCCTAGCCTGAGCTGACACCTCTCTATCCTTGGATACAATGTGGGATCCATCTAATCTAAATCTTACATCCATCCAACGGTAGAGTGATATGTATCAGCTTGGCGAACAACGCAGCATTGGGGACAAATAATAACTTCCCATCCTTTTTTCCTCTTAAAATCGAAATCAATGTACAAGATACTCCAAGACACTCCCAAAATGAGTAAATGATCAAATTCGTCCCTAAAAGATCATTCGATTTTCAAATTAGTACCCGAAAGAATTTTTTAATCAAATTCGTCCTTTAAAGATTTTAAATTAGTCATGTTAGTCCTTCTGTCACTTCCTTTGTTGATGGTGTCAAAATTTGCTAATGTGGCATGTCAAGTGACATCACAACACACACCTAGGAGTCTTAATTGACTATTAACATAATAAATTTATGAAATTAGACCAAATCCAAACCTAATTGAGGGGAGAACTTGAGGCATTGAAATCTATCAATTTGGGATTGATTTGATCTAATTTTATAAACTGATCTCCTTAATAGTCAATTAGGACTATTAGGTGTGTGTTGCGATATCATTTAACGTACCACATCAGCAAACTTTGACGCCGTTAGCAATGGAAGTGACGGAAGGACTAATTTGATTAAAAAAACTTTCGAGGACTAATTTGGACAACGAATGATCTTTCAGTACCTAATTTGATCATTTACTCCTCCCAAAATCAATAGCTATATCATAAAACAACACACTTCTTCAATCATAATACTGCAGCAAAGGCATCTATGACCAAACATAAATAAGAAAAAAAATTAAATAATTAAAAAGAAGTATACTGTATTATCATGAATTTGTTATTACCTCTGCTTGATTGCCATAGGCTTGAGCACAATCAATATGCCTGTATCCAACCTAAACACAGCATCAAAAATACCAAAACCCTAAATTGAAGCATTTGAAATTACATAACAGCAAAATCAACACTAAACAATTTATATAGAGTAGTTGTACCTGAATAGCAGTGGTGACAGCTTTGCCTACGACACCAGGTTCAGCTTGCCAAGTACCCAATCCAACAGAAGGAATCTTGGCCCCAGTGTTTAACTCAAAGAATCTAATTGCCTTTGCCATTGTTTCCCACCCCCTAATTCGATAAAAAAAAAAAAAACAATGTCAGTTACAAGATTATGGAGTAAGAGTTATGAATGGACTTTTATTCCTTGTATTAGATGAAATGTTGAAGCTGGAAGAAACTTATTTATAGAGAAAGAAAGGGCTACGAATGAAGTATGAACAAGAATAGAATTGGAAATGATTTTGTAGTTTGTTACTTCGTTTTTGTACACTTGTTCCTTTGTGTTTGGGAGCGTGTGGAAGTTGCTCTCTCTCAAAGATGATAATATGACCACATACGTCATCATCAACTCATGAGTCAAGATGAAAAGTGCAGTGCTAGTAGTAAATAGGGTTGGCAGGCCCGCCCCAACCCCTCTGCCGGCCCGTCCCGTCGTTCTCTCAATTAAAATGAGTTTAAAATGTTACTCTGTCCCACTTTATATGGATTGACAGGTCGGCAGGCTAGCTAGTTTGATTTTTTTTTTAAAAAATAAAATTTATTAAAATTAACTAAAAAATAATAATTAAAAAATTAAATATAAATAAAAAATAGTCAAATTATAATATAATTTTTTTAATATTTTTTATTTTTAACTTCAATAAAATTGTTCAAAATAATATTTATTAATAGAATCATCTTTATTTTAAAAAATACTAAATCTTTAAAGTAATTCTTGAGATTTATGTTATACACGGATTTAATTTTAAAGTTTTAATTATACTATTGTAATCTTTAAGATTGAGTTTTGGATATTATAGTGCTATTTAACTTTTTTCCAACAATGACTCAGGAACAAACTAGACAATGACGAAACCATGTTTTGTTTTGACTTTTTGACATCCAATCAAAACAGAAATAATATCATTTTGATAGTGTGTGCATTTGTACACATATTTTGATTGGACGTTTCTGTTTTAATTTTGTACAAAAAACAAATAACATCGTTTAAAAGAGTATTAATTTATCATTTTGTTTGTCGAAGTCACTATTGAAAAAAAAATCGGAGACCATTATGGTGCTCAGAGTTTAATGAGACTAAAACTTTAATTTTTTTTAAATACTTTTATTTAACTTTTTAAAATTTAAATCTATTAATTAATCTTCATATTTATCTTAAATCAAACATAATATTTAGCCATAGTTTAGGACCAGTTTAGATAAACAACTTAATTAAGTTCTTTTAAAAAAAGCTTAAAACACAAGTATTTATATTAAAAGTAGTTTATAAATAAATTATTTTGTATTTAGAAAGTTATTATAGAAGTACTTATTTTAAAGTTGTGTAATAAATAAGAATGATAAAATAATTTTTGAGAAGGAAATAAGTCAAATATTTTAACTTCTTCAAAAGCTTTTAAACAACTTTTCGGGAAGTTAAAAATATATCTAAGAAATTGTACCAAACATCATTAATGTGACTTTTCATAAGTCAAAAGCTCAAAAAAGTAGTTTTTGAAGCTTTCCAAACGGGCCCTAAGAACTGTTAGATAAAAATTTAGTCAAATCATTCAAATCATTTAACGACTCTCAACTATCAATCTCACATGAAGTTGACTGCATGTACCTGAGTTTTCACCCTTTTTTTTTTCCTCCTTCAAAATTAATCTATTTCTGCCCCTGAAACTTATCCAATAAAAAATATATCCTTAATATAAAATAAGTTTTTTTTTTAATTTAGAAAAATATAAAAATAAAAACATTTAACAGAAAATTATTTTAAATTATATTAAAAATATAAAAACATTAATCAAACAATTCCTTTGTTATATTGTTATCTTGTCGTAGAATCAGAAAAGTTATGTAGTTTCAACTTTCAAGAATTTTCTAGTTTGCCATGACATCTAAAACCGATGAAGCAGGAAGACATTGAGAATTGAGAATTTAATTTGAAGAGAATGAGAATGGCAATGGCAACAAGGTGTTTTAATGCGAAACACCTTCACTCTTGTGCTTCTGCCCCCTTTTAGACTTTGTATTCTTCCTCCTTTATCAGTTGTAAGAGCGTTTCGGTGTTTCATTCTTATTTTAATTGTAATGTTGATGACGTTGTTTACACTTTTTCTCACATTTTAGTAATCGTCATTTACCCTCTGAATTTGAAATCAATAAGATTTTTGGGAAAGCAAAAGTAGTTCTAGTACTGTAATTGAGATGAGTTTTAATCTTTTTTTTTTCTCTCAAAACTTTAAGGTTACAAAGAACAAACAACAAAAAAACTGAATTAAATTAAGTTGAGGCTCAGAAAAATCAAGGCACTTTAGACTACAACCTAACTATATTTTAACAATAATATTATTTGATATTATAGACAGGGAAGATTACAAATTAACAATCACTAGCAAGTCATAATTCAGGCAAGAGAATAAGACATAATAATAATAGGAAAATAATATTATAACAATACAAACAAGAGAGTAAGACATGTTTATATTCCGATCCAAGAAATCAACTGAAATCAATATCAATAGAAAAAAAACATGATTTATTGTAGAGTAAAGTAACAATTAGGTCTCTGAAGATTTTGCATTCGGACAAGTTAGATCCTGTTACGGATCCGTGTTTCGGATCCCGCATACCCGGTTACCCGGGGACGACCCGCTTCCACACAAAGGCCCAAACACCGGCCCTTCAAAACCTCTAACCCAAATATCTCGTTCTTATCTTAACCAAATAAGATAAGATAAGATATTCACCTATAAATAAGAGGACCCAGGTCCCCCCAGGTATTCATTCATTCCTCACACTTTCTACCTCTTAGATCCATTCTGACTTGAGCGTCGGAGTGTCTTTGCAGGTACCACCCCCATTGCTCCAGTCAAGCGACCCGGCTCCAGCTCTGTCCGCGGGTTCCCTACCTTCGATTCATGGAAACTACATGTCGACGGCTCATCAAACTCCACCTACGGAGGTGCCGGAGTCATACTCGAAAATCAAGACGGAATCACGATCGAACAATCGGTCCGATACGAATTCCCGGTATCAAACAACCAAGCAGAATACGAGGCCCTCTTGGCAGGCCTTTCCTTAGCCCAGGAAGTCGGAGCAAAGGTCCTAGAAGTGAATACCGATTCACAAGTAGTCAGTTCCCAAATTAACGGAGACTACCAGACACGAGGTCATCAGAGCAGGCTACTTCTGGCCCACGGTCATCCGAGATTCCATACAAATAGTTAAAAACTGCGACAAATGCCAAAGGCACGCCAATATCCACCAAGCCGCACCGCACCAGCTCAGCACCATATCGGCAGAGCGGCCGTTCGGCACTTGGGGCATCGACCTCGTCGACGACCCCTCCTCCTGGGCCATCGCCGCCTTCAGACGCGCCAAGGATGTCAAGCCACCAGCCATCTCAACTGCAAACAATACAAAAATTCCCAAGTTACAAAAACGGGAAACAAAACATAAAAACCAAAGAAAAAAACAGAACACACCAACATATGACCGACAAGCAATCGGATCACCCATCACATCCCGGGGATTAAGAGGACGCTCTCCAAACAACTGCCACAGAACGAGTGACGGCGGGTAAAAAACCAAAAAATACCGCCACCGCACACCACCAATTATACGGTGGCACTCGCCCTAACCCTTTTCTAGGAAACCAACAGAACTATCTAAACCACCATACAAACACCACAAAACTACTCTAAAAAAGCCTACACTTAGCAAAAACAAAAACAAAATGCTGCAGAAAATAAAGCAGAAGAAAGCAAAAAGAAACAAAAGAGATGCTAACCTGATAAATCGAAGGAAGACAACCCCAAGGAAAGACGCCGCAAAAGAAATCCAACCGAAACCACAGAAGGCGAAAATGGAGAAAGGGAAATGCTGTAACCAGAAAGAGAAGCAATAGAGAAGTAAAAGCAAAACGAGGGAACTAAAGGAGGAAAACCAAAACGGTTTTTGAAAGTAGTACAACGACGAAAATACCCTTAAGAAAGCAAAACAAACGCAAGGACAAAAAAGAAAAAACACAACCTGCAATAAATACCCCTCGAAAAAAAAAAGGTAACGCCTCGAAGAACGCAACAGACGCGACCGATACGGAAGAGTCACGTCAGACCTAAACGGTCAGACGAATCTTCCACAAACACGGAGACCGAGGCACCGACCTCATCTCAAAGAAACCAGACGGGCACCCGAGAAAAAGTCGAGCCCATGACAAGCGTCTCCCAGCGACAGACCGACCTCGCTCGCTCTCCCGCTGCGGGGGCAACTGTTACGGATCCGTGTTTCGGATCCCGCATACCCGGTTACCCGGGGACGACCCGCTTCCACACAAAGGCCCAAACACCGGCCCTTCAAAACCTCTAACCCAAATATCTCTTTCTTATCTTAACCAAATAAGATAAGATAAGATATTCACCTATAAATAAGAGGACCCAGGTCCCCCCAGGTATTCATTCATTCCTCACACTTTCTACCTCTTAGATCCATTCTGACTTGAGCGTCAGAGTGTCTTTGCAGGTACCACCCCCATTGCTCCAGTCAAGCGACCCGGCTCCAGCTCTATCTGCGGGTTCCCGATCCTCCCTTCAAACCGTACCAGAGACATCTCGTACAGATCCTAAAGGAAAAAAAATAACAATTAGATTCCCCAGAAATTAAGACGTTGGACACATTACATTCTTCCATCAGCCCATGTAACAAAACAAAACGAAGTTATTTTGGTGTCCCATTACATGAACTGACGTGTCCGTTTCTGCTACATCTGCAGTTGGACGATGTCGTTTGGGAGATGTCCTTCCTTCATATTTGTTTCACTTTACTCTTAACATCTTCAGTTACCCTCTGTTTTTACCCATTAATCCTAAGGGAGAAGTTGAAGTCAAAGAGTCACTTTGCTCTTGGCTCTGCAGTAACAAAAATCACGATTCTTCCTTCAACATATCAGCAAGGAAGAAGAAGTCATCAAGGGAATCGGTGTTAGCAGAGACATTCTCAACTCAGTTAAAAAATGTTGATGCTTTTTTCAGTTAGTGCATCCCTGTGTCAGTTCTTTTCATGGTGGTCCCATTGTTTGGAACAAATTGTTTAATGTTCTGCAAAGCATAGTTTTAAACTTATTTTATTGAGCATGACACATTTTGTCATATTTAGAATTGTTATGCATTTGTTGTTACTTTTTGAGGTTTCCGCTTATTTGTTTATGTTTCATGAAACTAATGATTAGCAGAAAGACTAGTATCACTTTATGTCATATTATCACTTTGTGTTTCTACTTAGTAGATGGAGGAATTTGTAATTCCTGTGATTAACCATGGGAAAAATTTGTGAGAAACAAACGAGCAGAGTTGAGTTACCGGGATGGGTTAGTTGAGAGGTTTCTAGAGATAAATCTGGACTTTATGAACTTCTTTGACTTGAAGGAATTGTTCAAGAGCTTGGGATACGATGATTACAAAGCAATGATGTGGTTTGATCTAAATGATACTGATTTTGAAACTGGTTTGCATCCTATTTTTGGAGATTTAGAGATCAATGCTTTAAGGGAGCACCAAATACAAAACAAAGAGTATGAGGAGTTCTATATATATTTTGAGCATCATATTCTTGGTGGTGAAGACGCTATAGGATGTGATGAAGCTGGTGATCTTCCTATTTCTGATAATGATAGTGATGATACTGGATACAAGAACGTTGAGGATGAGCTGTACAAGCTCCCACCTCCTAGTGTTGACCAATCAGACACTGATATCGAAGAAAAGCATGCAAGAGTGATGAAAAAGAAGAAGGCTGCAGACAGTAAGCATTCTCTAAACGGAAAAAAAGTTACTATTGAAGATATTCCTATAGTTAGCAATTCCCCTAGACGTCGAAGGAAGAATGAATATAAGAAGGTGAGGAGGAGTTCAAGACTGCAACAATGGGCTACACAACAAGTGGGAAACTCTAATTCAATTCAGCACCCAATTGAACTTGGAGATGATGGAGATGAAGAACATCATGAACATCCGAAAAATGCTGAAGAGGCTGAGGATGACCCTTTTGTTGGGTCCTTTTTGGAGACTGTCAGAGCACATACACATGTAATGTGTAGTAACTCACAGATCATATCTAAACTTCCTAACCATAGAATTTTTTGGATTAGATGTAGTTTATGTTGTTAAATGGATTAGCTGATTCAGTTTGTTGTTGTTGTTCACTTGTATACGACCTAAAGACTATTGTCACCCATGGCTGCAAATGACCTCATTCAATGCTACATACCAGCATTGTGTTCAACCAGTTCCAAGTGAGCAATATTGGAAAAGGGTAGAGGGATCAAGACCTATTCCACCCAAGCTTAAAAGACCCATTGAACGTCCAAAGCTACATGCAAGAAGAAAACACCATGTTGAACCACTGCTAAATTCAAATAAAATTAGGAGAAGCTTCACAGTGAATTGCAGTAAGTGTGACAAATCTTGTCATAACTTCAAGACATGTAAAGGAACTCCAGTAACTAAGAAAAGAAATAAAAGAATCAGATCCTCGTCAAAGAATAATACATAAGAAGAGGTACCGCTATCTTAAAATGCTCCCCAGCCAGAACATCAAGAAACCATTGCTGAACTCAACCCACAGTCACAAGTAAGCAGAATTAATTGTATATTTACACTATTCTTAAGGTTTTAGTTGTCTATTAGTGTTTTGTTTAGGGATTTAGATGTCTTGTCACTAATTTTTAAGGGGTTTAGTTGTCCTATTAGTAAAATGGTTAATCGATTATTTAAGTGTTTAGTTTAATATTGGAGCAATTGTTTCATTGATATTTGTTCAGCCAAATCCAGTTCCAGCAGCAAATCCTAACCCTAATGTCACTACTCAAAATGTTAAATCAATTGGGACTGTGACTAATGAATCTGCCATTAATATAACTATTGCAAGTAATTATGATGATGTTGTTCAACCTGGGACTGTGACCGATGAATCTGACACTAATGTAACTGATGCAAGTGTAAATTTTTTGTGAAGGATATTGTTCCTACTGCATTTGTTTGTTTAATATCAAATGGATGTGGATCATAGTGAAAATGTATGTGAATATTGCAAGATAATGCTCTAAAAGAGAGAAAAAGGAGGACAAGAAGATCCACAGAGTTCAGGCCTCTTGGACAAGCACAAGTCTAGTTCAGGCCTCCTGGACAAGTCCAAGCCCAATACAGGCCTCCTGCTCTAGTCTAGAACTAAATCAGGCTTTTAGCCCAAGCTCAAGGCCATATTAGGCCCCTACAACAACAACTGTCCAATTTAGAACTCCAACTCAATTCCAGTCAATATCCTGTGCTGCTAAGCCACTGAATCCAACCTTATTCAGAAAAAAAAATTAATTGTAAGGCCTGAACAAGCTCCAACACAGCCAAACCCATCATAACAATCAACAATAAGTTCAACTGATGATATTTTTGCAGAAACTCTGGCTGCAACAACTACTGGAACAGCTTCAAGAATATTTCAATTCATTCCCACCCCTAGATTTAAGCCTTAGTTGAAGTCTTGAATAGATGAAACTGTAGTATTTTGGACATAGTTATTTAGTATTTTGGATACGATTGTCTAGTATTTTGTGTAGACTTTCTTTGGACTTAATTCTATTTTGAATTAGGCACAATATATTGTGCAGTTATGATAATGTTTCTATATAATTTTTTTTTTATTTAGTAACATAGATAAGTGTTCAGTCTCTTTTTGGATTAACCCCTGTACTTGAAAACAATCTTTTGGAAGTTTAGATAATATAACAATGCTCTTATGGCTATTATGGTTATGTGATTTCTTTCTTTCATTTTATCATTGTGAACATCATATTCATTAACACCAATATCCATGATAGATCATACAATGATTCAAAAATACTTATTCATTACTGTATTCATAATAATACAATTGTAAATACTACAACATTCATGCATCGGCTATCTAATTTGATTCACTCAGAACCCTTGCTCCACACATTCACAATAATTGCAATTAAAAAATCAGTCATAAAATATACAACATTCCTAAATCTACTACCAGTAATTTTGCTTGGAGTTTTCTGATTTCTACAATCCATTTTCAATCTCATATTTCTCTCCTCCAAATTAATTAATCTATCTTTCACTCCCTGCTTAGAACTTTGCACCTCCACATCTTCAGTAACATCATCCAACCATCTAAAGAATTTGCAGTATGACAAATTGTCCTGTAATAAGAACCAAAAAAATATCATGAATGACAGATATGAATTTCAATTCAATAGAATACTCAAAACTCAAAAAATAGAAATAAATTAAAGGATAAAGTATACTTTTTGTCCCTGAAGTTTGACAAAAGTTTCAAAAATACCCCTAGGTTTTATTTTGTTTCAATTTTATCCCAAAAGTTTTCGATTTGCATCAAATATACCCTCGACGGCTAAATTTTCAAAAAATTTAAAACCAATCTAACAATAATGCATGAAAATTATGCTTAATTTGCTTGTGTTAAGGGGTTGTTCTTATGAAATTGTTGTTGAATCAGTCTTAAATTTTTTGAAAAATTAGCTGTTAAGGGTATATTTGATGCAAATTGAAAACTTCTGGGACAAAATTGAAACAAAATAAAACTTAGGGGTATTTTTGAAACTTTTGTCAAATTTCAGGGACAAAAAATATACTTTATCCTAAATTGAATTAAGAATTACCCTATAGTTTGGGCACTCTAAGAAACAACCTATCTAGATTCTCCAATGTTCCAGAATTGTATATTGTTGCATATAGCTTACAGTTACACTTAGGAGCGATTTTATTGCTGAAGCCTCTTCCATGTGTTGAGTCACCCCTATAATTCCAATCACTGCCTTCATTCCTAATTGACGGAGCAAAAATGTCGGTAAAGATTTTCACAAAAATTTTCACGTTGCAAGTATAGTCTAAACCGACAATTAAACCTCAATCAAAATTTAATTTGTTTGTCACTTAAGCAAACCCAATAAAATTAACCGAAGTATTAAACCTCGGGTCGTCTCTCAAGGAATTGCAGGAAAATGTAGCTATTATTGGTTATGGAAAAGTATCTTTTTGGGTTTTGTAATAAGAGATAATTAATATAAATAACTAGGAAATAAAATAATAGCTAAGAAAAGTCCTAACAAAGATTGAGAATTGGAATTCCTATTCTCATTATCATTGTCAATTGTGATGGTAATTACCTTTTTCTTTCACTTATTTAACCTCTAACAATGAAGGAAAGTCAAGTGAGTAAAGTTAACTTAAGTTTACAAGTCCTAATCGAAGACTAGATTTAGTGAAGCTTAAGCCAACTAGCAAGTCTCAATCACCAATCAATAAAAGACCTTTGATAATTCAAGAGTCTCCAATCAATCAATCCAAGCTAAGAATACAAAAAGCTAATTTAAAATCCAACCAAGCATTTTATCAAACACTTAGAAGGCACAAGATAAAAGCATAGAAAATTAATAAGAGATTATAAAATCTAAACAACCAATTGCAAGCATCAATAACACAAATTGAAGAAGGCAATCATAAATATGGAAAACATAAATTGCATTAATATGAAAATTGAATCTAACATCAAGAGTTCATAAACCAAATTGAAAAATAAATAAATCAATAAGAGAAGATAAACTAAAGTACTAGAATAGTAAAATGTAGAATAGAAATGGAAATCTGAATTGAAGAAAAAATAGAACTAAAAACCTAAAACCTAGAGAGAAGAGAGAGCCTTTCTCCCTAGAAAACTACATCTAAAATCTAATAATGTGAATGAAGTGTTGAATGAATGATTGATTCCCCCCTCTTCCAGCTCCACTCTGCAGCCTCTAATAAGTGTTTTCGGGCCTGAAACTGGGTCAAAAGGAGCCCAGAAATCGTCTCCAGCGTTTTCTGCAAATTGCAGCACGTGACGCTCTGTCATGCGTACGCGTCATCCACGCATACGTGTCATCCACGCGTACGCGTCACTGGACATTTTCCTGGTCACGCGTATGCGTTGCCCACGCGTGCGCGTCGTTGCTAGCTTCTCAAAACTTCAATTTCTTGTGTTCCTTCCACTTTTGCATACTTTCTTTCCATCCTCTAAGCCATTCCTGCCCTGGAATACCTGAAAACATTGTACATACATATCACGGTATCGAATGGTAATAAGTGAGGACTAAAAAGTTAGTAATTTAAGGCCAAAGAAGCATGTTTTCAATCAAAGCACAGAATTAGGAAGGAAAATGTAAAACATGTAATTTATATGCATAAGTATGAGAATAATGGATAAAACCCACTCAATTCAGCCTAAAATGTACCACGAAATAGTGGTGCATCACTTTCCCTTTGGCGCCTCGTACTTTTGGAGTTTCCGGTGCTATTCATTCTGCGTTGTGCTAGCGTTTTGTTTCTGGGTGAATAATTAGAAATTCTGAACAATTAGAGTTTGAGACATGTTAAAATCAAATAACATTCAAGGAACAATTTATCCTCATCATTTAGAGTTATTCCAATGCGGTATTTAACGGACACTTCAATTACATTAACAGTCCACGTTAGAGGCGCCGTTAGTCTTACTAACAGAAAGATGTAATGTGTCCACGTTTCATTTTCTGAGAGATCTAATTGTTACTTTTTTTCAGGATCTAACTTGTTCGAATGCGAAATTCTTAAGAACCTAATTGTCACTTTATTCTTCATTTTATTGCTTCAGTATTCCAATAAAATAGAAGTCTTCTCATAAAGAAGCTTTGTTGTGCATTACCATTCCCATTCTTTTCAAAGGAGCCTATATATATAGGATACGTTTCAGGTACTCCAATGTACTTTACTGGAGTACTGCTATGCCATGTACAAAACGGTAGATTGAAAAGATTTGTCTGCACTCAAATTGGTAATGACAATTGTATCCTTGACATAAGAAAGAAAAAGACTGAAAAAGGCAACTGAAAGAAAGGAGAATATAAAGATAACAGAGTTGAGCTACTTTTACAACGGATATATGCAGGTCGGCTTTAGTGCGTGATGTGTTTCTGGGTAATGTAGATTGGAAGAGGGTCGTTATCTGGATTAAACGACCCCAAGGAGTGGTTGGTCAAGAGGTGGACGCGTTGTGTGAATATGTGCGGCAGGTCGACGGAGCATTGGATCGATAGTAGCGCCAACGTTCACCGTAAAGTGGTATAGAGGCTTGATTGGCGGCGGGGAGAGAGGGACATTTTGCGAGCTAAGGCTAATCGGACTGCAGAACCTGGGGGATTCCCAACCTTCTTCCAAGCTTTGGCAGTGTAAGCAGACTGGCGCCATTGAAGATGATCCTGAGCTGCTGAGGGAGATGACCGCTTCATTAGAGATGCTCCGGTCTCTGAATCTCTGGCGGCGACGTTAGGTGTCTCGTTCATAGAGGAGCAAGGAGCAAGGAGCCTCTGAGTAAGCAGCAGCATTACACGGTCAGACTGGCGGCGGATTTAGATGAAGCCACGGCAAAGCTTCGGGCGAGACCAGAGTGCTTTGTCATCAGTCATAAAGTAGCGCTGTTAATATTTTGGGGCGGATGGAGAATCGGATCACGGAAGATTACTCTAGACTATTTCCAATTCGAATCTTTTGACGTGGTCTATGACAAAAAAAAAAAGCTCAGTGTCCCACTTCAATTCCTTTAACAATATTCACTAATTCACTGTTTGCTAGCCATGGGATTAGTAATGAAAATATTTTATTGTGGGCAAAAAACCATAATAAGCCAACATCACTTCAAATTTACGTATATGAGCCAAAAGAAAAATTGATTCAGCAATAAGCCAAATGGTATTTTAATGTAATTCGAACCAGGCTAGTTCGAACTCCATTTAGGAATAAATCGAACCAGGCCAGTTCGAATTAAGAAGAAAGAGCTGTTGGTAAATCGAACCAGGCTGGTTCGAACTAGGGTTTCATGTAATTCGAACCACCCTAGTTCGAATTATGGGTAACTTAGGGTCTTCATGTAATTCGAACCACCCTGGTTCGAATTACACTTAAATTGCGTTGTTAGTAATTCGAACCACCCTGGTTCGAATTACTAGTGATTGGGCTATATAAGGAGTTCGAATCAGCCTCATTCAAACCATTCTCATCTTCCCCTATCCCACGAAATCTCAGAGAAAACGACCCAGATTCTCTCCGACAAAGACCTGAACGGAATACTCTACTGATGGGGGACGATCCGGCACGGTTAAATCGCTTGGACGGAGTCGCCCATATCGCTGGGGTCATCAACGAGGAGGTTAGTACGGATATAACTTTGTTCTACCGGTACATGTGAGTTAGTGGTTTTGCATGCAGGTTAGATGGTGGTTTATGTTAGTGGTTTCTGTTAATGGTTTATGTTAGTGGTTTATGTTAGTGGTTTATGTTAGTGGTTTTGGTTTATGTTGGTGGTTTATCTTAGTGGTTTATGTATGTGGTTTATGTAAGTGGTTTACGTTAACGGTTTATGTTAGTGGTTTATGTTAGTGGTTTATATTAGTGGTTTATGTTAGCGGTTTAGTTGTGGTTGTTTAATGTTAGATCTTACATGTCAGTGGTTTATGCTGGTTTCTTATGTTAGTTGTTTATGCAAGTGGTACTCGTTCATGGAATTTTAAGCGCTTATATTTGGTACGATTTCTGCTTTATCAATTATCGTGTTGATTATCTTTGTCACTGGTAATTAAGTCGGTCCTAATAATGCGGTTCATTTCTTCCGCAGCCTCAGCGATGCATCAGGAGCATGCGGCGGCAGCAGGGCAAGGTCCTCGATGACAGATACGTTCCGTACCTGCAGATGGCTGGTCTTTACCATCTTGCAAGGCTAAACGATAGATGGTTCCGGTTGGACGAGGCCCTTGTCAGTGCGTTTGTCGAGCGATGGCGTCCGGAGACGCACACGTTTCATATGTCATTCGGAGAGTGCATGATCACACTCTAGGACGTGGCATACCAGCTGGGTTTGCCAATGGACGGGCGTTACGTCAGCGGCTGCCTATCAGAGTTCCATATATACATCGAGGGTGGCCGTCCAGCCTGGGTGTGGTTCGAGGAGTTGCTTGGAGTGGTACCTCCTCCTAGCCAGGTTCAGAAGTACGCGGTCAACTGCAGCTGGTTTCAGGAGACTTTTGGTGAGTGCCCGGAGGGAGCTGATGAGGATACTGTGCGTCGATATGCCCGTGCGTACATCATGATGTTGTTGGGCACGCAGCTTTTTGCGGACAAGTCCGGCAATCGCGTTCACATCAGATGGCTTCCGTTTGTAGCTAGGCTGGAGGAGATGGGGACTTACAGCTGGGGTTTTGCAGCACTGGCATGGTTGTACCGGTGCATGTGCCGAGTGGCGAACAGAAATGTTATCAAGCTAGCGGGCCCACTTCAGCTACTTCAGTCATGGATTTTCTGGCAATTTCCTCACTTTAGGCCTGCAGGATTTGAGATGTTCAGCTGGCCATTGGCCTCGAGGTACTGTACTAAGCTTTGTCTATTTCAATTCACTACACATAACCACGTGTTCATTCATAATGTATTGGATACCCTAAGCACACATATAAGTAGCTGTAACACATGTGCATGATGCAGGTGGTCAGGTTACATCCCTTCCAGTAGCGAGAAGGGTCCTAGAGTTCAGTTGTGGAGGCTCTGGATAGACCGGTTGCAGGATAGAGAGGTCAGTATGTTACTTAATAAGTTTTTTTATTTAACCACGATTTACGAGTTGGGATCACGAGTTGCCCTGACATTGTATAGTTCTGGTTGCAGTTTATCTGGATGCCGTACAGCAGCCCCGACGTACTTCAGGTCGTGCATCCTGAGGTTTTGGAGCCTCGGCATATGGTGCTGTGGCGGTCTGTTACATCGCTTATCTACTTTGCCGTCATAGAGTGGCATCAGATAGATAGGGTTCTTCCGCAGTTTGGAGGGGTGCAGCCCCGTCCACAGGCCGCCCTGAACATCGACTTTCTGATGTCGAAGGACGGCAGAGGCGGCGATCGATGGTTCCCGTCCCATTTGCAGAAGTGGCATCAATATTGGGACTCCCGTACGGAGAGCGTGCTGAGGTTCGATGTTGTTGCTGACCCTAGTCCGTCGTATGAGTTCTTGGATTGGTGGAGTCAGCACGGGAAGAGGTTTTTGTCTCCGGATCCGCAGTTGGGCGATCCGAGAGCCGTTACTATTCCTGTTGAGGCCTCACAGCGGGGAGCTGGGCGAGTTCCTGAGATGGATCGGCCAGACGACGTGCCGGATAGGCGGCGGGTTGATAGGAGAGCTCACGTGGGCACACGGCGTAGCCAGCGTGACTGGGGGTGGCTTGAGCGTGCTATGGAGGATGATGACGAGGCCGGCCCCGCTGGGGTTCGACGACGACGCCATCCTGGCAGAGGTAGAGGGCGTGCTGCGGTTCATGCCGCTCCACCTGATCCTGAGGACGATGACGATGATCAGCATGGACCCGAGGGCGGGGATGGTGCAGGGGTGGCTGCAGTTGTTGGTGTTAGTACCCATGATGGGGTGCACGAAGGTGAGTGGTATGGCTCAGGGATGGGTGACGGGGCTGAGCCTAGTGACGCTGGACTTGGGTCGGGTCCTTTTGGACATTATTTTGTTGGAGTACCCACCGACGACCAGCCTCAGCAGGACGGTACTCCATGGGTTATTCCCGGATCACAGTGGCAGGACTTCCTTGGGGCAGATACGCTTGATGCGGACTTCGGCAGTCCTCGGTTTCTAGAGGAGATTACGGCTATCATGCAGGAGGACGAGCCGGGCAGGAGGCGTGCTCAGACACCTAGCACGCAGGCACCCTTAGATGTTGATCTGAACGAGCCTGCTACGACACCTGTTGCTGACCAGTTTGGTTTGGGAGGTACCCCACACTCCGCTTACACCGCTGCATCACAGTCTGTCGCCGGGCCGTCTGCCGTACCTGTCCATTTTACGCCACCCGCACCGCCTGCCCCGCATGAGGATGTAGATGAGATAGAAGATGAGGAGCCGTTTATCCGCAGAGGTCAGAGGCCACGGGTACCCCGTCGTTGTGGGACAGGCTCCCACTTGTTTAGATGATTTATTTTCATGTATTTTGGACGTTAGTTTTCATTCATGTATTATAACCATGTGGACTACTGTTGTGACTTTAGTGCTGTTTTTCCTTGTTGTTTGTTCATCTTATTGTATCTTCGAAATCTGGTTTTTACCTAGTCGATCAGTGAATATTTATTATCATTGAATCATTAAACACTTTAATGTTGACAATTAGTTATCAACTTTTGCCTTTATGGGGATTCTAGGTATACTCAAATTCGAAAACACCTTTTTCATTACTAGAAGGTAGAAAGATCAACAGATTACATAAGTCCTCAAACATAACATATAACAGGAAAAATAAAAACCAAAAAGCACTAACACTAACAACATCGCTACTATTGTCCCCCCGTTTGAGACGATCCTCCAAGCTGTGGGCAACTCCGACGGGTGTGTCCGGGCTGGCGACAGAGGCCCTGGCACGGGAAATGAAGCGCCTGGAAGTACCCGCAGTCGCAGGTCCGGGATGCAAGCGATACTCTGTAGGTACCCAACGAGAAAGAACCAGTAGGAGTGGTCTCTGCTACGGTGAACTCCGAGTTATCACGGTCATACAAGGTCACCGTGAAGCACCTGGCCGTCTTCAAGTTGGCCTCAATAGACTTCACCAAGTACTGACTGAATTGTTGTCCGGTTCCCATCTGAGCCGCAGCCTCTCTCCCCTTACGAACACTGCGGTGTCACGTGCTGTCGAAGGTGAGAGAGAAAGAATGACCAAGACTCTGCATTCTCACCCTCTACTAGTGCGAATGCAACAGGTAGAATGTTCGAGTTCCCATCCTGTGCAATCGCGATGAGCAACGTTCCCCCGTACTTGCCATACAGATGTGTGCCGTCGATGCTAACTAGCGGCTTGCAATGACGGAATGCCTCGATGCACGGTGAAAACGTCCAGAAAAGTCTGTGAAAATAGGCTTCAGACTCGTCAACTTGTCCACCAACTCGAACGGGGCTCGTGCGTAGGACTGCAACAGTACCCGGCATCGTTAACTGGACTCCCAACACCCACCTAGGGAGCTCGTTGTAAGACTCATCCCAGTCACCATAGATGAGGGAAATAGCCTTCTGCTTCGCCATCCAGACCCTCCTGTAAGTCGGCCTAAACCCAAAGTGTGCTGCTGTGGCATTTAGGAGCACCTTTATGCTGACGGATGCATCGGCCCTGACCATTGGCATAATGAACGCTGAAATCACATGATAATCCAAGCTCCTGTGGTCACTCGAGATGGAGGTCGCAAGACAAGTGTGAGGTCCATTGTACCGTTTAACCTCCCAAATGCCCTTGCGCTGCCTGAGGCTCAGTCGAATCAACCAGGTGTACCCATTCCCAAACTCAGAACACTTGCCCACATAACGGCGATGATCAGACTCCACTACCTTGTACTGTACCCCTCGCCGGATGCTGTAGGTCTTCACACTTAACAGGGCCTCATCTTTATCTTGAAATTGCTGACCAACCTGGAACTCTGTCAGACCAGCTGTCCCTTCCGCATCTCTAGCTCCGTATCCAACGCAATGCCCTGAAACACCCTCCTGCCTCATGGCGTCCAGGTCCAAAGAGGAAAAATATGGTGGATACTGCTGTGTGCCAGAACTAGAACCACCGACCGCCAATGCAGGCTCACTCGCTCCGACATCGTCGCCGCTTTCATCCTCAATCATATCCGGCTCGACGTCATCCGCCTCTGCATCATCCAACAATCCGTCTCCGACGCCCACTGGTGGAACACCCTATAAACCGTTCGGCGGAACATCAAATGATCCTACCACGTCACCTACTCCGTCATTGAGATCAACAGCAAAAGACGGGGAGGCGACCGGTTGGACCGCTGTCTCGTACACAGGGACGGACGAAGAAGCAACGGCAGGCCTGGAACTGGAACCGGCTGCCGTGGCTACAGTGGTGGTATTCCGGCTCAAACCCCCTGAACTGGATACCACATCAACCAGCTTTGCCAACAATTCTGGTGTCCTCACCTCTGGGAACTGCCTCCGACAAAGAAACAAAACTTGCAGGTCCTCATCACTACCAATCGTGAAACAATCATACTTCACAGTATCCTGCAGGACCGTGACTGGAATGCGATAGAAAAACTTCTTAACCCGCTTCGCACCTTCCACACCGAGTTTCATCAGCACAGATCTAACAAGGTCATCATAGCTCGTCGTGGGACTAACGACAATACAGAGGGGATCCTTATCTGTGAACTTCACCCCGGAACGAGTTTTCCTCTTAATGGATCCTCTGTGGTGAACCAAAATACCAAAACTCTCCTCACTAGCCATCTTACACCCTCTAATGAGAGCAACTCACGTTTACAACCCTATATATACTGCTCTGTATACCAGTAAATCGAACCAAGGTGGTTCAAATTACTTAATGCAGCATATATACCTATAATTCGAACCAGCCTGGTTCGAATTATATGATACAGCTTCTCCCTCTGTAAATCGAACCAGCCTGGTTCGATTTACTTCAAGCTTCTTCTTTCTCTGTAGTTCGAACTGCAGTGGTTCGAATTATTAACAAATAGAGTTCGAACCACCCTGGTTCAAATTATATAAAAATACGGCCTGGCTTATTGCTGAAACGATTTTCGTTTTGGCGTATTTAGGTTACAGGATTCTTCACTTGGCTTATTAGGGTTTTTTGCCCTTTTATTGTTTAATATTTAAATTATTTATTCTATTATTTTAATGTTATGGCAGCTTTTATTATAATATTTATTTATTTATTTAAATCTTATCTAGTATTCTACACTTCTATTATTGTATAATTTTAAATATTCAAAGACTATATAATATATATTATTTTGGAATTGACTTTTAGAATATTAAATATAATATTCTTTTTAATTTCATAATAGTATAAATATATTTTAATATATTTACTTATATTCATTTAATATATAGTGTGTTTTTTCTTGATTTGATATATAGTGCATATATACTGAGCCTAATCTCCCTTATAAACACACAAACTTTCACAACAGGTCCATCATTATTTTCGCTTGGCTCACCATTTCATTCTAAGCCAGCTACATAGACCATCACAAAAGCCAATCCACATCATCACACTGTATTGGCCATCATGGACATCTTAGGCACCTTCTCGCTGCACAACGGATAAATAAGTTACCGACTACCATACACCCATTTTGATTTAGCATCACATC
>NC_029786.2:86828546-86832147 GCF_000816755.2 Arachis ipaensis
TATAGCATTTCCATCTTTGTACCACTTCCCTTATGAAACCCACCGAAAACACTAACATGCTTCTATCCCCATTTATATGATATTAATGAATCATTGTGTTGCGCACCTTCTTCATGTAATTGAAACCATCAGAGTCTCTTGTTAATTAGCTAATGGTTTAACGAGTGAAGGAAATGTGTTACCTTGTTTTAAAGCTTCATAACTTCTCTAAAGATCACTTCACAAAGAAACTTTTTACCTTACACCAATCCAAAGATTTTAAACTGAAATATATGAAAAAAAAATATCTTATAGAACTACTTCACAAGTTCATATAAATACTACTTCAAGATTACAATATTATCACAAACAAGAAAGTAAGATATCTTTATATTTAGAACCAAGAAATTGGCCCAAAAATATTGTTCGAATCTGAAAAGGTAACATATCATGTTTTCAAGTTTCATAACTCCTCTAGCAATTATTTCAAATTTTATGAAAATCTGATTTTTTACTGAACTTTGGCGGGTCATAACTCGACTTCCGAATTTTCAAACTTTTTCAAACTTATTTTAAAAGAAAATTGGGTCCGTGAAGTTTACGCCATTCAAAAAATGGACTAAAATGATTTTTAACAAAAAAATTATGCACATAAAAAATTTGGTATGTAAAAATGAATTTTGCAGAACTTAGCAGCTTTTAACATTTATGGAGAACATGCGTATGCGAACACACACGCGACGTGGACGTTCGGCTCTGTCTAGACGTCTCGCGTATGCGGGCGTGTGCATGCGTATGCGAGGGAGAATTTTACAGGCTCGCCTACGCGGGCAAGTGCCACGCGACGCGAGACTTCTCCTCTGTCTGAGGGGCTCGTGTACGCGGACATGGGTTGCGTACGCGAGTTGGGCAAATGACACCCCCGCATACGCGAAACATGGCATGTGTATGCGGAATCCCTGTTTTTGAAAAAAATGGATTTTTGTGATTTTCAACTTATTTTCTAACTTCTAAACCTCTGTAGCTACCTCCTAAAGTTCCAATTTAGTTTTTAAATCATAAAGAGAGGGGTAAACTTAGAAAAGGAGTTAACTTGACAGTGAAAAAAGTTTTGAAGTAATGATTTGTGGTTAAGAAAGTACGGGAATGATAATAGTATTATGAATAATGACAAAATTGATAATGAATGATTGATATTGAATTATATCTTGGCTTATACACTTCCACTTATCTAAGATACGAGTTTTTCTGGGTAGATGCGGTGGCTAGCCACCACTCGCTCCAGGTTGAGACTCGATACTTTGTTGACTCTACGTCGCAAGATGTGGTTGGACACTTTAACTCCTCAAAAATCTCCAATGAGTTGAGTTTGATAATTGATTGTAAAAGTTATGCATAGACTCTTGGGGATGCATGTTCGGAGGGGCTGTCCAGGGTTAGCTACCAGACATGTCGGATTTGGCTATATTACCGACAGATGAGACTCATTAGCCATAGGACAGGCATACATTATATGCATTTGTTTGTTTTGTTTGAATGTGCATTACTTGGGTTTGCCTATTTGACCAACTATGCTTACTTGCTATATGTTTTACTTGTTGTAACTGTATCCTATCTGTGTGTCTGTATTGTTTGTCTGTGCAACAACTAAGATATCCCTTGTTTGGTGGAGGAGTAGCGATGGTAGTTTAACCGATGTTTCAAAAGACTGGAGGAAGTAAAAAGTAAGGGGTTAAGTTATAATTAAGTATATATCTTGGAAACCTTAAATAGTCTACCTAAATTATGGTTTAGCTTATTCCCTTAAGTTTAATTCTGCATATCGAAGTTCTAGGATCGCCCCTGGCTTTCCCGAGACTTTATATATTATGTATGTTAGTACTATTACCATGCTGAGAACACTCGGTTCTCATTCCATATATACATATATTTGTGGATTTCAAATGCAAGCCGAGATGCACCTCACTAGGCGTCTGGAGTTTTCTTCTGCAAGCGAAGTCGGGTTGCTATATTTTGATATTGTGGCTATATATATATAGACTCCTCCTTTATATATGCTTTACTTTTGTCCCTCTTAGAGGCTTTTTGGAGAACTAGGTGTTTATTTTATATATTTTGGGATATTTGGGTTGTATATATATGTCTATGATATTCTCCGGCCGGCCTTGACTTTGCAGGTCAAGTTTATAGCTTGATATTCTGTAGATTAGATTCTCTATTCTATGTATATATTTCTTTACTTTCCTTCCTACCTATGGTTCCATTTACGCGAGCGATGCGCTTTTCTTTTTATGACTTGTTGTTTAAGTTTTCCTTCAAGACTCCTCGATAATAACTTTTCTTTCAACTATACTACGTATATATTTTATTTTAGAGGTCGTAATACCACACCACCTCTATTTTACAGATTAAGCGTAAAGCTCTATGTGGTATGGTGTTACATAACGCATAGCCTCTAACCAAAATGGCGTGTTTCATTTAATTACCTTGGCGTCGGATTTTTTCGCCCCTAAATCTGACAGTAATGATTGCGCCATTTTTTCCCCTCCAATTATTACCGACTAATTTATCGTCGAAAAATCGAATCCGATAGTAATTTTTTTATCCGACGAATTTATTACCAAATCTGCCGCTAATCTCCAACACTAAATCCAATAGTCTTCAGTATTTTTTTTTATAATGATAAGATTTTATGAATGCTCATTTAAATGGAGTTTTAGACGTTCGATTATATAAAAGTTTAGATATTTGATTATATAAAATTTTAATGTTCGACTATATGAAATTTTAGACATTGATCTTTTTCCTTTGTATTTTTTACAATTTTAAGAAGTTTTAGTTTTGGATGATTAACTTAATTTTATTTTATTTTTTAAAATTTTTGGCAAATGGTTGTAAGAGTGTGGCGGCTGAAGGATGGGCGTCAAAAGACGAAGTGATTGCGAGTGAGTGGCTGCCATAGAATAATCCTCTATGAAAGTAGAAATATTGATATTGGTAGTGACAAGAGTGATCATTAGAGAAAAATAAAACAAAAATAAAAAGAGATAGGATAAAATAAAAAAATTAAAATTAAAAAATAAGCTTCTAAATATTGATTCCCTAATAGAATAAGAGGTGACAAGCAGACTAGTTCATCCCGTCTCACGTTGCCTATTACGGCAATTTTGTATCTCTCGCGTCCAAAGGTAGATTTAGGGGACCAGCATGGCCATAACCCTCCTAAATTTTCAAAACTTAAAATATATTTAATATAATGTTTAGAATTTTTACAATATATCTTCTTGTTCAATGATTAAAGAAAGATTAATTTATACTCTATTATAAGATTTCTGGATTCGCCATTGCTCCCGTCCCGTCTAACGGAGAGCTATAGGTTAGGGGAATGGATCCTCTCCAATGAAAAAAAATTAGATGATGTTTAGTGTATGATTTCACCTTTTATTGTTCTCTCTCTCCTATTTAATTTTGGTCTCACTTATAGAATTAAAGGTGAAAGATCACACTTTATTCCCTCAAGTGTTAAAAAAAATAGAGAGGATCCATTTCCACATGCTAGTAGGATGAGTCAGCCAGTTTTAACTTTTGTTTTTTTTTTTTTTAAAAAAATGATAAAAAGAAA
>NC_029786.2:86832281-86834055 GCF_000816755.2 Arachis ipaensis
CAGCTTCACAACGGACGGGCACGGTGGGATGGTTCATGGTTGCTCACTTTGGCACGGTGTGACTTTGTTGTATTGCATGTGTGAAACAACGACTCTTTGACAAGTTAAGCTGCCCGACGGACTTCCTCATGTTTGTCGGCCCCTAAATAAAATATTTTTTTTTTAATCGTTGGCTAAATCTTTGGTGACATTTTTGCCGTCGTGTATTCAATAGAATTATAAATTATAAATGGTTACCTTTCCCGCCCAATCGACGTGTGCACTAACGTCAGCATTTACTTTCCTTGGCCACGTGAAGAGGACTATGTCACTTCAAAACTCTCTCAAAACTTTCCTCTTCACAATTTCTCCCTTCATTCATTTACTCTCTCATATATTTTTCCTATATAAATCCTCACATATAGCTAATAGTTGATAACGGTTAAGTGTTAACCAACTAAGAATCAAACCACCTTATTGTTCAGAAAGTTAGAAATAGTAGTAATGATAAAAAAAGAAATGGCAGAGGAAATTAGATTCTTTGAGCTGAACACAGGTGCCAAGATACCTTCTATTGGGTTTGGCACTTTTATTGGGTTAGGTCAGGATCAAAATCCTGGTGTCTTGGCCGAAGCAGTCACTAATGCGATTAAGGTATTATTATTAGAGAAGTGTTAATGCCTAGTAGATTTTGTAATTTGTAATCATCAATTAGCTATTAATAGTGTTTTCAATTATGTGAGATTTTATCTGGAGAATTATTCATTTTTCTTTGGAAAAGTTTTGGGGCCAACAACTTTATTAAATTCTGGCCAACATATAACCAGCAAAGAAAAATAAGCTATTGAATGAAATCTCACACCATTAAAATCATCATTAATGGCTATTTAATGGCTACAAATCACAAAAGTTACTGGCCCCTAACATTCCTCTTTTTCTTTTACTGACTAAGTACTAGTCAAATTTTAATAAAAGTGTTGGCTCCTAGACTTTCTCTTATTATTATTTGTTATTTTTAATGCATTGATAATATACAGTCGGATAATTACATCTATTATTTTAGATAGTCATTCACATATATAGTCCATATAAAAAATAATCATTTTACAAATAGTATATCAAATTAAATTATTGTTCTAATTATTATTGCATGCTTTTGTTTTTATTGAATATTCACTTTAGATTTTAGTGTTATAATAAACTTTTGATTTGAAAGAGAGAACTTCAGAAATGTATGATTACTATTATGTTTTTCATGCAAGGTTGGATACCGGCATATCGACTGTGCTTCAGCTTACCGCAATCAAGCAGAGGTAATGGTTAATGATTAGCCATTAATGATTAATTACTGAATCATTATATATGATCCTACTACTTATTTATTTGCTTTATCAATCTATCTATCTGTGTTCTGTTTGTGGAACTTTCTCTCGTAGTGTTAAAACATGTGAATTAGGATGTTATTAGTAACATAAACAAGACATACTTTATCTTTAATGGGGTTGTATTATCTTAACAGGCCTCCATTTCTAAAAGTGTACAATAACTTTTTATGTTTAAATTATATAGCACTTGACATCTTCGGTAAAACTTGGAATCTTGGTTTGCATGTGCAGATTGGTTTGGCTCTCAAGAAGCTATTTGATGAAGGTACTGTAAAACGTGAAGACTTATGGATAACCTCCAAACTATGGTATATACTTTATTCTAGAACTAGAAATTTTACTCGTAATATGTAAAGTTTTAAAAATAAATTGTATTTTAATATTTAATTTTTTATGTATAAAATATAAAA
>NC_029786.2:86834094-86892858 GCF_000816755.2 Arachis ipaensis
GAACTCATGACCCAAGGGAAGCAAGGAACGCTCCTTGCAAGGTAAAATTTAAAAGAATAATAAATCTAACTTTCTTTTCATAAATATTAAAAATTTATCAAATAAAAAAAAGAAATATTAGTTTTGTATTCTATCTTAGTGCTTCTTGCATAGTAAATACTTTATAGGTTAGCATTTTTTGTTAGAAGCGCTTTTCATATAGGGGCCTTCCAATTAATATACCAAAAAAAAAATTGTGTTACGGTGACAAAATAAACAGTGATATACTGATATCTAAAAAATAGTTTAAAAAGAGTAATATTTTGATAATAAATTTTAAAAATTGTAGCATATTTAGGAGAGATTATTTGATTTTGAAGGGAAAAATTTTAATTCAATTGCAATAAAAAAATGTTATGTCGTACATTTTAATTCTAAAATTAACAAAATATAACAAATATAATGGATGTTATGGTATTTTTCAATGTTAGAAATACTCAAATTGGTTCCTAACAAATTTGTATTCTTAAAAGTCTTCAAAAATTACTCACATCATACGAATTGATTCTTCTATCGTTTTCAATCAAATTTTTAATATACACATTGAATCTATGATATATGGACATTGACATGAACATGACACAGAATACGGTGACACACGAATTTTAAAATTTTATAAGACATAGGGATACTTACATACATAAAATATAAAGTATTTTTTAAATAAATTGTAATGATATTTTGATATTTTATTGATATTAAAATATAAATTAATTTTTTTAATTTCACTTCCTTCATCATGAGAAAGAAGCTAGCCACTCGTAGAAGCAACCGAACCCCCATTGTAAAAAATCCTCCATCTTCTAAGGATCCCCCATCACACACACATACATTCATATTCACTCCCACTCATCACCTTCACTTTCTTCTCACTCAACAGATTCTATGGCACGTAAGGAAACCCATGCAAGGGCGACATCAAGACAGGAAGCTGCTTCATCTAAGAGGAACACTAAGGGAAAGAATCAAGTCCCTGAAGAGGAAGAAGAATCACCACTTCCATCTCCACAACCGTCTCTACCACCCCTCATCCCTCTGGTCGGTCTCAACGTTCAAAAAGACCAATCCTTCATGACACCAGAGAACCCTCAAACTTGGACTCTTTGGATTTCAAAAACAAATATGGTAAAAGCCATTTCCACTTTAATCCTGCCCGTTTCATATCTTGTGCTGCATTTGAATTTCACTCTCAAGTTTTGGTGAATCTGAAAAATTTTTGTGAAAAAGAAATTGATTTCACTGCATTTTTCGATGATCTCAAATGGGCTCCTTTTCAAAATTCAAAAACCAGTTTATCTGAACTTGGTTTGAGAATTTTATGCTAACATAATGTTTCATGATGGTGCTTTACACTCATATGTTAAAAATGTTCACCTCATTTTGAATCGTGACACTGTAAGCGCTTCTTTGGGATACCAAGACCAAGGAGCCAGGGCTTACATGTCAGGTTAATGGGACAACCAGGTTGGGATTTCCCTCCAAGTGGCTTTTAGTCGTGTTTGCGAAAATTTTTTGCACTTGAAGGCACTAATCTCATGCATAAAACTCTTGGCCCTATGAGAGCCTTGCTTCACCTTATTATTAATCACGTTCTGATGCCTCAAAGCGGCTCTTATCAAAGGGTTACGGTTTGTGACACTCTGTGCTTTTTGCTATTTTAAATTCTACATCCATTTCATTTGCATATCTTATGGTGAGACTTATGTAGGACTGTGTCCGCAGCAACAAGAAAGCAAATCTGCCATATGGAATCTTTTTAACATGCATCTTTGAGTACTTTAATGTGGATTTGAGCAATGAGCCTGTTGAGAATATGGTTTTCACAATTAAAGGAGGAGGGGTTCCTGACTCTATTAAAGGTAAAAAGGGCAAGAGTTCAATGGCATCAATGTTTTCTGATAGTGAAAGTGAAAGTCTTCCTTCTGAATCTACTCGAATTTCTGAAACTGTCAAGGATGTTCTGAATGAGTTCTCCAACTTGTCTAGTATGATGGTCAGGTCATACAAAGAGACTCGAAAGCAAGCCTATGAAAATTAAAAGGCCTGGACCAAATGCCATGAAAGGGTTAATCTGCTGATTAAGAGCTTGGAGAAGGACATGGCTCATTCTGAAAGAGAAGACGATCATCTCAGAATCAAGATGATCGTCTTCTCTTTTAGAATGAGCCATGTCCTTCTCCAATCTCTTAATCAGCAGATTAACCCTTTCATGGCATTTCGTCCAGGCCTTTTCATTTTCATAGGCTTGCTTTCGAGCCTCTTTGTATGACCTGACCATCATACTAGACATATTGGAGAACTCATTCAGCACATCATTAATTGAAAAGATCCGCGGGTTAGGTCAAATTGGAAAGTTTTTTATTTTTATTTTTTACAAAAGCAAGCTAAACAACATTCCAATCTTTTTCTTTATCGCCACCACCCAAGAGATTCTTCCCGGAAAAAAAAGAAAGAAAGAGAGGGATGGGGTTTTTCTCGCTTTTGGCATAGCGGGCCAGCTTCTATAGAAATATAAATTCGAGATTCTATTTAGATAATTTACAAATACTATATTAGATTAGATAGTAGATTACCAGCCTATTATATATATATGGGTATATGGTTATATATGTTAAAATAGGAGGAATTCACTATGACACGGTCACACGATGGGCTATTAGCTCAGTGGTAGAGCGCGCCCCTGATAATTGCGTCGTTGTGCCTGGACTGTGAGGGCTCTTAGCCACATGGATAGTTCAATGTGCTCATTGGCGCTTGACGATTTCAGAAATCCGAGCAGATTCAGAAGGAAGACTTTCACTTTCACTATCAGAAAACATTGATGCCATTGAACTCTTGCCCTTTTTACTTTTAACAGAGTCAGGAACCCCTCCTCCTTTAATTGTGGAAACCATATTCTCAACAGGCTCATTGCTCAAATCCACATTAAAGTACTCAAAGATGCCTGTTAAAAACATTCCATATGGCAGATTTGCTTTCTTGTTGCTGCGGACACAGTCCCACATATGGCTCACCATAAGATATGCAAATGAAATGGATGCAGAATTTAGAATAGCAAAAAGTACAAGAGTGTCACAAACTGTAACCCTTTGATAAGAGCCACTTTGAGGCGTCAGAACATGATTAATAATACGGTGAAGCAAGGCTCTCACAGGGCCGAGAGATTTATGCGTGAGATTAGTGCCTTCAAGTGCAAAAAAAATTTTGCAAACACGAGTAAGAGCCACTTGGAGGGAAATCCCAACCTGGTTGTCCCATTTACCTGACATGTAAGCCCTAGCTACTTGGTCTTGGTATCCCAAAACAATACTTATAGTGTCACGATTCAAAGTGAGGTGAACCTTTTTAACATATGAGTGTAAAGCAGCATCATGAAACATCATGTTAGCATAAAATTCTCGAACCAAGTTCGGATAAAATGGTTTTTGAATTTTGAAAAGAGGAGCCCAATTGAGATCATCGAAAAATACAGTGAAATCAATTCCTTTTTCACAAAGATTTTCCAGATTCACCAAAACTTGAGAGTGAAATTCAAATGCAGCACAAGATATGAAAACGGGTACGATCAAAGTGGGAATGGATTTTACCATATTTATTTTTGAAATCCAAAGAGTCAAAGTTTGAGGGTTCTCTGGTGTCATGAAGGATTGGGCTTTTTGAACGTTGAGACCAATCAGAGGGATGAGGGGTGGAAAGCCGTGGTGGAGACGGTTGTGGAGATGGAAGTGGTGATTCTTCTTCCTCTTCAGGGACTTGATTCTTTCCCTTAGTGTTCCTCTTTGATGAAGCATCTTCCTGCCTTGATGTCGCCCTTGCATGGGTTCCCTTACGTGCCATGGAATCTGTTGAGTGAGAAGAAAGTGAAGGTGATGAGTGGGAGTGAATATGAATATGTGTGTGTGATGAGGGATCCTTAGAAGATGGAGGATTTTTTATAATGGGGTTCGGCTGATTCTACGAGTGGCTAGCTTCTTTCTCATGATAAAGGAAGTGAAGTGGAGAGGGAGAAGTTGAAGAGAGGCTGAAGAGGGTGGAAGGTGGAGAGAGGTTATGCCACAATAAATTCTTAGTGGAAAGAAAAACTCATTTAAGGCCCTCAGCATTAATGAGAAACAGTTTTTGATAAGGAAATTTTAAAAATCAAAATAGATAACTGAAAAGACCTTTCCTTGAAAAGAGGGAGAAGATATGGAAAAAAGATTTAATTTGACAAAAACTTCTTTTTTGAATATATGATGTGAAAGGAAATAAATTAAAAATGATTTTACGAAAAGCATGATGCAAAATAAAATTAATGCGCCAGTATCATGGAATGGACTTCAAAGGAGGTTGATTTGGATTTGAGTCCAAGGTATCAAAGTTCAGTCTCCCCTGTTTAATGGCTTGTTCATCATGTGCCCAGATTTGTCTCCCTACTGCCTATGAGACAAAAACAAACAGAGGCATAAAAATCACATTTTTTCAACAAAACTCAAATCCATCATTCCCAAACTGTTTCTTAATGAACAAAATCTATCTTCACACAGTGGTTTAGTGAAGATGTCAACAAGTTGCTCTTCAAATTTTACAAATTGGATATCAATAGTACCTTTTGCACATATTCCCTAATAAAGTGATATCGAACCTCAATGTGCTTGGTTCTAGAGTGCAGTACAGGATTTTTTGAAATGTTTATTGCACTCATGTTATCACAAAATAGGAGTATACTTTTGATTTTCAATTTGTAATCTTCCAATTGAGTTTTTAACCAAATTAATTGTGAGCAACATGCAGCGGTGGATATATATTCAGCTTCAGCCCTGGACAGAGCAACCGTGGCTTGCTTCTTACTTGACCACATGTTTAGTGAGCTTCAAAGAAAGCAACACATTCCGGAAGTGCCTCTTCTATCCACTCGGTCTCTCGCATAATCTGCATCACAAAATCCTACTGCATAGAATTCATTAGTTTTAGGATACCACAAGCCAAAATCACATGTACCTTTAATATATCTAATGATTCTCTTAACGGCTGAAAGATGGGATTCTTTTGGGTGAGATTGAAACCTTGAGCACACACCCATACATTGAACAATATCTGGCCTAGAGGATGTAAGATACATGAGGGATCCTATCATTCCTCTATACTTCATTTCATCGACATCTTTTCCATTTTCATCCTTGTCAAGTTTAATGTTTGGATGCATAGGAGTTCCCATTGGTTTGGAATTTTCAAGGCCAAATTTCTTGATTAACTCTTTGGCATGTTTGACTTGGTGAATAAAAATACCACTAGGAGTTTGTTTAATTTGAAGACCAAGAAAGAAGCTTAATTCACCCATTAAACTCATTTCAAACTCACTAGTCATAAGTTTTTCAAACTCTTCACACAAGACTTCATTGGCTGAACCAAACACAATGTCATCCATATAAATTTGAACAAGCAAGATATCATCATTAGATTCTTTTATAAACAAAGTAGTATTGGTGGTACCCATTTGAAAATTATTTTCCAATAAGAAGGCACTAAGCCTTTCATACCAAGCTCTTGGAGCTTGCCTAAGGCCATTGTTCCGAGGGTTACCTGAAACTGTAGGTCGATCTCGGATGAGATCTTCTGTACTGGTCGGAGATGACGTGTCCAGCTGGCTGGTGGCGGCCGGAGCGGTTGTGTCCGACTTGTTGGACTGGCTGCACTTCTGATCCTTGGTCACCGGAGGGTGAGGGTACCTGCAAGAGACTCCGATGCTTAAGTTAGCACGGGTATTAAGCAGGTTTATTGTAGAATCAGAGTATGAGTTATACCTGGGTGCTCCAGTGTATTTATAGTAGTGTGGGCTGACCTTTCTGATAAGATAAGTTAGTTATCTTATCTTATCTTATCTTATTTTGGGTGAAGTCAGCTTATCTTCAAGGGAACCGCCTTTATCTCTGTAGGCTTGGATTGCCTTTGGATTTGGGTCGTGTTCCTCTATTTAGGCCCTTTATTGGGCTTTCCTGTTGATTTGGCCGATCTCTTTAAGAAGAGATCGGATAGTCGGACCTGAAAAGGTCGGTCGCCATGTCGCTAAACATCCCGGGTCGGACAGCTCGACCCAGGGTATGAATAGTGCCCCTGCTTGAGCTCGGTCTTCTGCTTTGAGGTCGAGTTTTTTGACTTCGAACTTTTTATAGTGAAGCCGAACTCGAGCACTTTTGTCGATTCCTTAGAGCTTTTTGAATGTAGAACGTTTTTCCTCTAAAAACGCGCGCTTTTGTATTAGCGCTTTGTTCTAGGGAATGTGCGAGGGTTTAATACCTTCATTAATTGGTATTAATTGCCCCATTTCTCCTGACTTTATTTTGAATTTTTCTTCCTCAGAAAAACGGTTTCTCTTCTTCCTTTTTCTTTGTAACTCCTTCGTTCTCTCTATCTCTGTCTTTTCTTGCGTTGCGGTATCTTCCAGCGATCCAGCGATTCCTTCCTTTCTACTTCTTCCGGAGCTTCTCATTTCTCCAGGTTAGTTCCATTTTGCAATTACTTTTTTCTTTCGCTGCTTTAGATTTGGTTTTGTGGCGAAGTTTTGATTTTGCTTGGAGAAAGTTTGGATCTTTCTGTTTTTGTTGCGCCTAATTGCTGTTGTATTGTGTGTTCTGGGAGTTTCTTCGTCTTTCATATGAACTTTTTCGCCTTTCCTGTTGCTTGATGATTTTAGGGCTTTTGCATGTTATCACCGTTTCTGTTTGTGCTTTCGATGATGGTTTTTGTTTGATTCTGAAAAAGGTTGTGTCTTTGATGATTTTCTGCTTGGCGTTTTTGATGTCGACAATGCTTTTTGCTGATAGACTGTAGAAAGATAGTGGCTTAGATGACTTTTGTGTTTTTACTTCCCTTTTTCAAAACATTTGTCTACTTGAAATCTTCTTTTCTCGTTTGGGAAATGCCGGGATGTAAGCTGTAGATTTTTCCTGAAACCTTGCTTTGCCAATGCCTTCAAAGGATGCCCCAGGACTTTGGTTTGAGTCTTGGGGTTTTCCTTTTCTGTTTGTTCGTCTGTATCATATTAGTCGAGTTGCTTTGCCCCTCCTCCGAGATGTTTTTTTAGTAATCCAGTCTTTTTTTCTTTTTGTAGGATTAGTTAGCCTCATGTCTTCTCGCAATAACGTTGTAGAGATGTCTTCCAAAGTTCTCGAGGGGATGTCCGATTGGCTAGACTCCCTCGTCCTAATGTGTGTCTCTGTCGTGGATGCTGAATTTTGTGTAGAGCTGAGGAAACGTCATAGGATTTGTGGTAACAGTGCTTAGGAGAGGGATTATGAGCTTGTAGCTCCTGACTCTGATGAGAGGGCTTGTTTTCCTACTTCCGTCGAGGGGGAGCGTCCCTTCTTCTATGCTTATGAATATTTCTTCAGCCAGTTGGACGTCACTTTTCCTTTTACTGCTTTCGAGACCGACTTGTTGTGGTCATGTAACATTGCTCCATCCCAGCTTCATCCGAATTCCTATGGTTTTATCAAGATATTTCAACTGCTTTGCCAAGAGTTAGGCATAACACCTTCTCAAACTCTTTTCCTCTATCTTTTTGTCTTGGCCAAGCCTGGAGGTTCTTCCAAAAAGAAAGCTTCCTGGGTTTCTTTCAGATCGGCCTAGGGGCACAAAGTTTTTGCCATGTACGATGAGTCTTTTAAAGATTTTAAGAATTATTTCTTCCGAGTCCGTGCTGTTGAGAAGGTCCGCCCCTTTTTTCTTGATGAGAATGACGAGCATGCTTTTCCTCTAGAGTGGCAAAAGAATGTGAGAGTGCCTCGTTATACATGGGAGATGCTTAACGAGGTTGAGCGGGCTTTTCTAGTTGTTCTTGAAGATTTGTGGGGGGAACTACCCCATCTGGATACAAAAAGATTTTTGAGTGATCCATCTTTGGTTCGAACTGCTTTGGGTACTGTCTGACTTGTTTCTATACTTGTTTCTTAGTTTTTCTTCTCCTAGGTTGTAACTCGTCATTATGGTTGATTCTGTATTTTCAGAGATGTCGAAAAACAATGATTCCATGAAGGCCTACAAGAAGGCAAAGAAGGCTGCTGCTGCTCAAACATCTCGGCCAAGGAGGCCGGAGAGGGATCTTCTCAAGTTCGAGTGAAGCCGCCCGTGCCGAGTTCTCCTAGGCCGAGGAAGGTGATTCCCACTCCTCGAGTTCGTCTGACTGATCCTCCACAAACTTCTGCCACTACTTCTGGTGCTCCTCCCAACAAGAAACAAAAAACAATTGAGGCCTTTAACCTTGACGCCCCTGATTTTAATGAAATCGAGTTCGTAGATCAGCAAATCGGTCCCTACGGTGCCCTCCCCATGGATGATGTATCAATCCTTCGCCATCTGGATTTTATGACCCGAAACAGTGTTAAAATGGCATATATGGGGGCTGCCCTATACCGAACTGCTCAGAATCTTCCTCTCCATGCCACCAAAGAATTTATGGAGGAGGCTAAATAGGAGTTCGACCGGATGAAGGGCCTGAAGGAAGAGCTTGAGGTAAAGGTAGCCAAGTTGGAGAAGGATCTGGAGAACGAAAAGGCGAGTTCCCTTGCTCTGGCGGCTTTTGTGCGGTTGGCCGAGGACACGGCATTGAGGCATAGGGACAGTTACGTTACATCTTATCGGGAGGTGGTGCGTCTGAGGGAGGAGCTGGAGTCTGCCCGAGTAGACTATTCCGAGCTCCAAGGTCACCTTGTCGGCAGCGTGAACGCTGCCTATGATAATTTAAAAGAGCAAGTTCAAGTTCTTGCTCCTGAGGTTGACCTTACTCTCTTTAGCTTGGACAATGTTGTGAGGGATAGTAAGATTGTCCCCGACGACCAAGATGATGATGATGTTGATCCTCCCCCTGTGCTTTCTACCAAGGTGTCCACTTCTACAATTCCTCCGGTTGAGGTTGGTCATTCTGTTTCTGATCCAGACTATCAGATCTTGAACCGGGATGATGGTACCATGGATGCTGTACCTCTCCAGGCTCGCCCTCCTTCACCCCAGACTGATGCTGCTAAAAAGTCTTCTAATCTTTAGCTGAGTTTTCTTTGGATATTTGCGTAGTTGGCCCGGCTTGTGGGCTTTAAAACTCTTTGTTTTGTATAGTTGAATATTTTGCTGACTGCTGGTACTCCCTTTGGTTGCTTGTTTAACAACTTTCATTTTTTTAAAAAACAAGTAGCTTTCAAGCTTTTGGGCTTGACCCTGAAGCTTTATAATATTGTATTCTATAGCATGCTTGTTTACACTTGTCTTGGCACCTTTCTGGGTTTTTAGAATACTGGAGCCTTGCTACTCGGGCTCTTTGAACTGCTTTGTACTTGGAGGTCGTAGATGCGTGGATCTAATTCGTATTTCGGTTTGCTTGCTCTTACTTGTATTTATCCATAACCGATTTCTTTACGTCGTCCTTTTCCAAGTTATTTTTGTAGTGGACCGACTTCGTCATGTCGATCTCTTCTAAGTTATTTCGTAGTCCTCTTTCTTGGACCTTTGTTAGGTCTCTTTCAGGGACTACTTTTATAACTTTTCATAGGAGGTCGACTTCTTTACGTCTTCCTCTTTCTAAGTTATTTTTGTAATCCTCTTTCTTGGACCCTTGTTGGGTCTCTTTCAGGGATTACTTATATAACTTGTTTGTAGGAGGTCGACTTCTTCATGTCATCCTCTTTTAAGTTATTTTTGTAATCCTCTTTCTTGGACCTTTGTCAGGTCTCTTTCAGGGATTACTTATATAACTTGTTTGTAGGAGGTCGACTTCTTCATGTCGTTCTCTTCTAAGTTATTTTTGTAATCATCTTTCTTGGACCTTTGTCAGGTCTCTTTCAGGGATTACTTATATAACTTGTTCGTTGTAGGAGACCGACTTCTTTATGTCGATTTCTTCTAAGTTATTTTGTAATCCTCTTTCTTGGACCTTTGTCAGGTCTCTTTCAGGGATTACTTATATAACTTATTTTGTAAGAGACCGACTTTGTTAGGTCGATCTCTTCTAAGTTATAGCAATTCCTCTTTTATAGGGTTGGCCAGACCTCTTTCAAGGGATTTGCTGATAACTTGGGTTGACTCGGTCCGACTTCTTAACGTCGGCCAGTCTTTAAGTTATTATTTAGCAATCCATACGACCTCGTCAGGTTCTTTTTCCGGATCACTTTCGATAACTTGTATTATTCTGTGTTCATCTTTGCCGATTTGTAGAAGATGGTTTCTATCTTTGTTTGTTCAACCTTTAGATGAACCGCGTTTTCATCTCTATTGGTCTTTATCGTGATCGTTGATGAGCGGATAATTTATACGCTTTTTGGCATTGTTTTTAGTATGTTTTTAGTAGGATCTAGTTACTTTTAGGGATATTTTTATTAGTTTTTATGTTAAATTCATATTTCTGGACTTTACTATGAGTTTGTATATTTTTCTATGATTTCAGGTATTTTCTGGCTGAAATTGAGGGACTTGAGCAAAAATCATATTCAGAGGTTGAAGAAGGACTACTGATGCTGTTGGATTCTGACCTCCCTGCACTCAAAGTGGATTTTCTGGAGCTACAGAACTTAAAATGGCGCACTTCCAATTGCGTTGGAAAGTAGACATCCAGGGCTTTCTAGCAATATATAATAGTCCATACTTTGGCCAAGTTTAGATGACGTAAAAGGGCGTTGAACGCCAGCTCTACGCTGCTGTCTGGAGTTAAACGCCAGAAACACGTTACAAGCCAGAGTTGAACGCCAGAAATACGTTACAAACTGGCGTTCAACTCCAAGAATGACCTCTCCACATGTAAACTTCAAGCTCAGCCCAAGCACACACCAAGTGGGTTCCAGAAGTGGATTTATGCATCAATTACTTACTTCTGTAAACCCTAGTAACTAGTTTAGTATAAATAGGACTTTTTACTATTGTATTAGTCATCTTGGGACGTCTGGTTCTTAGATCATGGGGGCTGGCCATTCGGCCATGCCTGAACCTTTCACTTATGTATTTTCAAACGGTAGAGTTTCTGCACTCCATAGATTAAGGTGTGGAGCTCTGCTGTTCCTCATGAATTAATGCAAAGTACTACTATTTTTCTATTCAATTCAACTTATTCCGCTTCTAAGATATTCATTCGCACTTCAACATGAATGTGATGAACGTGACAATCATCATTATTCCCCCACGAACGCGTGCCTGACAAACACTTCCGTTCCACCTTAGATTGAATGATTATCTCTTGGATCTCTTAATCAGAATCTTCGTGGTATAAGCTAGATTGATGGCGGCATTCATGAGAGTCCGGGAAGTCTAAACCTTGTCTGTGGTATTCCGAGTAGGACTCTGGGATTGGATGAAGACAGCAGGAAAGCAGAAGTTCAGAAGAACGAAAGCATCTCTATACTGTTTATCTGAAATTCTCACAAATGATATACATAAGTATTTCTATCTTTATTCTCTGTTTATTTATTATAAATTTCGAAAACTCCATAATCAATTATTATCCGCCTGACTGAGATCTACAAGATGACCATAGCTTGTTTCATATCGACAATCTCCGTGGGATCGACCCTTACTCACGTAAGGTTTTATTACTTGGACGACCCAGTGCACTTGCTGGTTAGTTGTATCGAAGTTGTGAATGAAAAACGATTTATTAAGACGTGCGTACAGAGTTTTTGGCGCCGTTGCCTAAGATCACAATGTCGTGCACCAAGTTTTTGGCGCCGTTGCCGGGGATTGTTCGAGTTTGGACAACTGACGGTTCATCTTGTTGCTCAGATTAGGTAATTTTCTTTTTGTTTTATTTCCAAAAATTTTTCAAAAATTTCTCCTTTGTTTTCGAAAAAAAAAATCTTAAAATAAATGTTTTCAAAAAAATATTTTTCTTTAGAATTTTTAAGAATGAATTCTAGTGTTTCATGATGATTTGTTGAATCCTGGCTGGCTGTAAGCCATGTCTAATCTTTTGGACTGGGGTTTCAACTTATCATCACAAGAGCTTGTTGATCTTCACACACTTAGTTGCTCTATACATGGAAAGTATAAATATCTTCTAAAGCTTGGCTGGCTAGTAAGCCATGCCTAACCCTCAGATTGGAGCTTTAGACTAAGAGTACACGATTCTTGGAATTCATATTAAAAATTTTGGAATCCTTATTTTTCTTTTTCAAATTAATTTTCGAAAAAAAATTAAAATCATAAAAATAAAAAATATTTTGTGTTTCTTGTTTGAGTCTTGAGTCAATTTCAAGTTTGGTGTCAATTGCATGTTTTAAAGTTTGCATAAAATTTTCGAAAAATTCATGCATTCATAGTGTTCTTCATGATCTTCAGGTTGTTCTTGGTAAGTCTTCTTGTTTGATCTTGATGTTTTCTTGTTTTGTGTTGTATGGTGTTTTTCATATGCATTCTTGAATTCTTAGTGCCTAAGCATTAAAGATTTCTAAGTTTGGTGTCATGCATGTTTTCTTTGCATATAAAAATTTTCAAAAATATGTCTTGGTGTTCATCTTGACATTCAAAGTGTTCTTGGTGTTCATCTTGACATTCATAGTGTTCTTGCATTCATAACATATTTTGATCTAAAAATTTTCATGCATTGCATCATTTTCATGTTTTTCTCTCTCATAAAAAAATTTCAAAAATAAAAAAAATATATATCTTCCCCTTTTTCTCTCTTAAAATTTCGAAAATTAGATTTGACTTTTTCAAAAATTTTTAAAATCTAGTTGTTTTTATGAGTCAAATCAAATTTTCAATTTAAAAATCTTATCTTTTTCAAAATCTTTTTCAAAAATCAAATCTTTTTCATTTTTCTTATCTTTACCACATAATTTTCGAAAATAACATCATCAATTAATGTTTTGATTCAAAAATTTCAAGCTTGTTACTTGCTTGTTAAGAAAGATTCAAACTTTAAGTTCTAGAATCATGTCTTGTGATTTCTTGTGAATCAAGTCATTAATTGTGATTTTAAAAATCAAATATTTTCCAAAATTAATTTCAATCATATCTTTTCAAAAATATCTTTCTATCTTATCTTTTTCAAAATCATATCTTTTCCATCATATCTTTTTAAAAATCTTATCTTTTTCAAAATTTGAGTTTAAAATATCCCTTCTAACTTCTTATCTTTTCAAAATTGATTTTCAAAATTTGTTTCAACTAACTAACTAACTTTTTGTTTGTTTCTTATCTTTTTCAAAACTACCTAACTAACTCTCTCTTTCTAATTTTCGAAAATATCGCCCTCTTTTTCAAAAATTCTTTTTAATTAACTAATTGTTTCAATTTTTAATTTTAACTTGATTTCATTCCTAATTTTCGAAAATCACTAACCATTTTTCAAAAAAAATAATTTTCGAAAATCCTTCTCTCTCATCTCCTTCTATTTATTTATTCATCTACTAACATCCCTTCCTCACTCACCAAAAATCCGAACCCTCTCTCTCTCTGAGTTCAGATTTTCTCTTCTTCTTTTCTTCTACTCACATAAGGGAACCTCTATACTTGGGTAAAAAGGATCCCTATTATTATTATTTTTCTGTTCCCTCTTTTTCATATGAGTATGAGCAAGGACAAGAATATTCTTGTTGAAGCAGATCCAGAACCTGAAAGGACTCTGAAGAGGAAACTAAAAGAAGCTAAAATACAACAATCCAGAGATAACCTTACAGAAATTTTCAAACAGAAAGAGGAGATGGCAGCCAAAAATAATAATAATGCAAGAAGGATGCTTGGTGACTTTACTGCACCTAATTCCAATTTACATGGAAGAAGCATCTCCATCCCTACCATTGGAGCAAACAATTTTGAGCTGAAACCTCAATTAGTTTCTCTGATGCAACAAAACTGCAAGTTTCATGGACTTCCATCTGAAGATCCTTTTCAGTTCTTAACTGAATTCTTGCAGATCTGTGATACTGTTAAGACTAATGGAGTAGATCCTGAAGTCTACAGGCTCATGCTTTTCCCTTTTGCTGTAAGAGACAGAGCTAGAGTGTAGTTGGACTCTCAACCCAAAGATAGCCTGAACTCTTGGGATAAGCTGGTCACGACTTTCTTAGCCAAGTTCTTTCCTCCTCAAAAGCTGAGCAAGCTTAGAGTGGATGTTCAAACCTTCAAACAGAAGGAAGGTGAATCCCCTTATGAAGCTTGGGAGAGATACAAGCAACTGACCAAAAAGTGTCCTTCTGACATGCTTTCAGAATGGACCATCCTGGATATATTCTATGATAACAAGGCTTTAATAATGGTGGAAGAAATAGGTTTAACAATAGTAAACCTTTTCCATCATCCAATCAGCAACAGACAGAGAACTCTGAACAAAATACATCTAATTTAGCAAACTTAGTCTCTGATCTATCTAAGGCCACTGTAAGTTTCATGAATGAAATAAGGTCCTCCATTAGAAATTTGGAAGCACAAGTGGGCCAGCTGAGTAAAAGGATCACTGAAATTCCTCCTAGTACTCTCCCAAGCAATACAGAAGAAAATCCAAAAGGAGAGTGCAAGGCCATTAAAATGACCATCATGGCCGAACCCAGAAGAAGAGGAGAAGGACGTGAATCCCAGTGAGAAAGACCTCCTGGGACGTCCAGTGATCAATAAGGAGTTTCCCTTTGAGGAACCAAAGGAATCTGAGGCTCATCTAGAGACCATAGAGATTCCATTGAACCTCCTTATGCCATTCATGAGCTCTGAAGAGTACTCCTCTTCTGAAGAGAATGAAGATGTTACTGAAGAGCAAGTTGCCAAGTTCCTTGGTACAATCATGAAACTGAATGCCAATTTATTTGGTAATGAAACTTGGGGAGATGAACCTCCCCTGTTCACCAATGAACTAAATGCATTGGATCAACTGAGATTGTCTCAGAAGAAACAGGATCCTGGAAAGTTTTTAATACCTTGTACCATAGGCACCATGACCTTTGAGAAGGCTCTATGTGACCTTAGGTCAGGGATAAACCTCATGCCACTCTTTGTAATGGAGAAGCTGGGAATCTTTGAGGTACAAGCTGCTAGAATCTCACTAGAAATGGCAGATAACTCAAGAAAAGAGGCTTATGGACAAGTAGAGGACATGTTAGTAAAGGTTGAAGGCCTTTACATCCCTGCTGATTTCATAATCCTAGATATTGGGAAGGATGAGGATGAATCCATCATCCTTGGAAGACCCTTCCTAGCCACAGCAAGAGCTGTGATTGATGTTGACAGAGGTGAACTAGTCCTTCAAGTGAATGAGGACTCCCTTGTGTTTCAAACTCAAGGTTATCCTTCTGTGAACATGGAAAAGAGGCACAGTAAGCTTCTCTCAAAACAGAGTCAACCAGAGCCCCCACAGTCAAACTTTAAGTTTGGTGTTGGGAGGCCACAATCAAACTCTAAGTTTGGTGTTGAACTCCCATATCCAAACTCTAAGTTTAGTGTTGGAAAGTCTCAACAATGCTCTGAACATTTGTGAGGCTCCATGAGAACCCACTGTCAAGCTATTGACATTAAAGAAGCGCTTGTTGGGAGGCAACCCAATTTTTATTTCTCCAATTTTATTTTATTGTTATTTCATGTTTTATTAGGTTCATGATCATGTGGAGTTACAAAATAAATATAAAAATTGAAAACGGAATCAAAAACAGCAGAAGAAAAATCACACCCTGGAGGAGGATCTTACTGGCGTTTAAACGCCAGTAAGGAGCATCTGTCTAGCGTTCAACGCCAGAACAGAGCATGTTTCTGGCGTTGAACGCCAGAAACAAGCAGCATCCTGGCATTCAGACGCCAGAAATGCACAGTGAAGAAGAGCTGGCGCTGAACGCCAGAAACAAGCATCTGGCTGGCGTTCAACGCCAGAAATATGCTGCATCTGGGCGTTGAACGCCCAGAACAAGCATCAGTTCGGCGTTTAAACGCCAAAATTTCATGCAAAGGCATTTTACATGCCTAATTGGTGCAGGGATGCAATTCCTTGACACCTCAGAATCTGTGGACCCCACAGGATCATCTCAGCATCTGTGGACCCCACAGGATCCCCACCTACCACTACTCACTCTCTTCCCTCTTCTCAATGTTCATCCTTTCTTTCCCAAAACTCTTCACCAATCACCTCAATCTCTCTTCCCTATCACCAGTTCACCACTCACATCCATCCACTCTTCCCCATAAACCTACCTCATAAACCCCACCTACCTTCAAAATTCAAAATCAATTGCCCATCCAAACCCACCCATATGGCCGAACCTTAACCCACCTCCCTTCCCTATATAAAGCCATCCATTCTTCGTCATTTTCACACAACACAACCCTCTCTTCCCCTTCTTGGCCGAATACACCTCTCCCTCCTCTCCTCCATATTTTCTTCTTCTTCTTCATCTATTCTTTCTTCTCTTTCTCGAGGGCGAGCAATATTCTAAGTTTGGTGTGGTAAAAGCATAAGCTTTTTGTTTTTCCATTACCATTGACGGCACCCAAGACCGGAGAATCCTCTAGAAAAGGGAAAGGAAAGACAAAAGCTTCCACCTCCGAGTCATGGGAGATGGAAAGATTCATCTCCAAAGCTCATCAAGACCACTTCTATGATGTTGTGGCCAAGAAGAAGGTGATCCCCGAGGTCCCTTTCAAGCTCAAGAGACGCATGAAGCTCATCACCATGAGATCCCGGAGATGCCTCAAATGCATTTTCCTCCACAAAACTATTGGGAGCAAATCAACACCTCCCTAGGAGAATTAAGTTCCAACATGGGACAATTAAGGGTGGAACATCAAGAGCAGTCCATCATCCTTCATGAAATTAGAGAAGATCAAAAAGCAATGAGGGAGGAGCAACAAAGACAAGGAAGAGACATAGAAGAGCTCAAGGACATCATTGGTTCCTCAAGAAGGAAACACCACCATCACTAAGGTGGATTCATTCCTTGTTCTTACATTCTTTGTTTTTCGTTTTCTTTATGTTAAGTGCTTATCCATGTTTGTGTCTTATTACATGATCATTAGTATTTAGTAACTTTGTCTTAAAGTTATGAATGTCCTATGAATCCACCACCTCTCTTAAAATGAAAACTGTTTTAATTCAAAAGAACAAGAAGTACATGAGTTTCGAATTTACCCTTGAACTTAGTTTAATTATATTGATGTGGTGACAATGCTTTTTGTTTTCTGAATGAATGCTTGAACAGTGCATATGTCTTTTGAAGTTGTTGTTTAAGAATGTTAAATATGTTGGCTCTTGAAAGAATGATGACAAGGAGACATGTTATTTGATAATCTGAAAAATCAAAAAAATGATTCTTGAATCAAGAAAAAGCAGCAAAGAACAAAGCTTGCAGAAAAAAAAATAAAAATAGCGAAAAAAAAGAGAGCAAAAGCAAGCAGAAAAAGCCACAAGCTCTTAAAACCAAAAGGCAAGAGCAAAAAGCCAATAACCCTTAAAACCAAAAGGCAAGGGTAAATAAAAAGGATCCCAAGGCTTTGAGTATCAGTGGAAATATATTCTCTTCTTTTTATCCTATTTGATTTTCAGTTGCTTGGGGACAAGCAATAATTTAAGTTTGGTGTTGTGATGAGCGGATAATTTTTACGCTTTTTGGCATTGTTTTTAGTATGTTTTTAGTAGGATCTAGTTACTTTTAGGGATGTTTTTATTAGTTTTTATGTTAAATTCACATTTCTGGACTTTACTATGAGTTTGTGTGTTTTTTTGTGATTTCAGGTATTTTCTGGCTGAAATTGAGGGACTTGAGCAAAAATCAGATTCAGAGGTTGAAGAAGGACTGCTGATACTGTTGGATTCTGACCTCCCTGCACTCAAAGTGGATTTTCTGGAGCTACAGAATTTAACATAGCGCGCTTCCAATTGCGTTGGAAAGTAGACATCCAGGGCTTTCCACCAATATATAATAGTCCATACTTTGGCCAAGTTTAGATGACGTAAAAGGGCGTTGAACGCCAGCTCTATGCTGCTGTCTAGAGTTAAACGCCAGAAACACGTTACAAGCCAGAGTTGAATGCCAGAAATACGTTACAAACTGGCGTTCAACTCCAAGAATGACCTCTCCACGTGTAAACTTCAAGCTCAGCCCAAGCACACACCAAGTGGGCTCCGGAAGTGGATTTATGCATCAATTACTTATTTCTGTAAACCCTAGTAACTAGTTTAGTATAAATAGGACTTTTTACTATTGTATTAGTCATCTTGGGACGTCTGGTTCTTAGATCATGGGGGCTGGCCATTTGGCCATGCCTGAACCTTTCACTTATGTATTTTCAAATGGTAGAGTTTCTGCACTCCATAGATTAAGGTGTGGAGCTCTGTTGTTCCTCATGAATTAATGCAAAGTACTACTGTTTTTCTATTCAATTCAACTTATTCTGCTTCTAAGATATTCATTTGCACTTCAAGATGAATGTGATGAACGTGACAATCATCATTATTCCCCCACGAACGCGTGCTTGACAAACACTTCCGTTCCACCTTAGATTGAATGATTATCTCTTGGATCTCTTAATCAGAATCTTCGTGGTATAAGCTAGATTGATGGCGGCATTCATGAGAGTCCGAAAAGTCTAAACCTTGTTTGTGGTATTCCGAGTAGGACTCTGGGATTGAATGACTGTGACGAACTTCAAACTCGCGAGTGCTGGGCGTAGTGACAGACGCAAAAGGAGGGTGAATCCTATTCCAGTATGATCGAGAACCTCAGATGATTAGTCGTGCTGTGACAGAGCATTTGGACCATTTTCACAAGAGGATGAGATGCAGCCATTGACAACGGTGATGCCTCCAGATGATTAGCCATGCAGTGACAGCGCATCGGACCATTTTCACAGAGAGGATGAAAAGTAGCCATTGACAACGGTGATGTCCTTACATAAAGCCAGCCATGGAAAGGAGTATGACTGATTGGATGAAGACAGCAGGAAAGCAGAAGTTCAGAGGGACGAAAGCATCTCTATATGTTTATTTGAAATTCTCACCAATGATATACATAAGTATTTCTATCTTTATTCTCTATTTATTTATTATAAATTTCGAAAACTCCATAATCAATTATTATCCACCTGACTGAGATCTACAAGATGACCGTAGCTTGCTTCATACCGACAATCTCCGTGGGATCGACCCTTACTCACGTAAGGTTTTATTACTTGGATGACCCAGTGCACTTGCTGGTTAGTTGTATCGAAGTTGTGAATGAAAAACGATTTATTAAGACGTGCATACAGAGTTTTTGGCGCCGTTGCCTGAGATCACAATTTCGTGCACCAATCGTGCAGTGAATCTGTTTTTCACTTTCTGCCGATCTGTTGCTTTATAATCGGACGATGAATGCTTCAGATTAATGCGTCTTGAGAATTTGTAGAATATCTAAAAATATATTTTATTCAAAAGCAAGTGCAAATATATACAGACGGGAGTTTTTCATCCCTTTAAATCGGATAATTTCTGGATCTCGACTTGGTGCCTCATTAAAAAATCTTTTCAGGAAAAAGAGTGCATCCGAGATCTTTTACCTTCTCTAGCTATAGTAACTTCTTAGGTTGCAGGCGTGCCATGATATGGGAAGCTCTCGTCCATCGAGTTCGGACAGTCTGTAGTAGCCCTTTCCAAGTACTTCTATGACTCGGTAGGGTCCTTTCCAGTTTGCTGCTAGTTTTCCTTCTCCGGGTCGAGTTGTTCCAATATCATTTCGGATTAGGATGAGATCATTCTTAGCAAAACCTCTTGGCACTACCCTTTGATTATATCTCGAAGCCATTCGTCGCTTTAGCGCTTCTTCCCTAATCCGAGCTCTTTCCTGGACTTCCGGGAGTAGGTCGAGTTCTTCCCTTTGCAGTTGGGAGTTGGCTTCTTCATTGTAGTGTACTACTCTATGCGACCCTTCCTCAATTTCTACCGGGATCATTGCCTCCACTCCATAGGTTAGTTGGAAGGGTGATTCCTTTGTGGTGGAGTGTGGCATTGTCCAATATGCCCATAGAACTTGTGGGAGTTCCTTAGCCCAAGCTCCCTTTGTGTCCTGTAATCTCTGTTTTAACCCGGCCAATATGACTTTGTTGGCTGCTTCAACATGTCCATTGGATTGGGGATGTTCGACGGAGGTGAACTGGTGTTTTATCTTCAGATCGGCTGCTAATTTTCTGAAGCCTACATCTGTGAATTGGGTACCCTTGTCTGTGGTGATGGAGTATGGGACCCCAAACCTTGTGACAATGTTTCTATATAGGAATTTTCGACTTCTTTGAGCAGTAGCATTAGCTAGGGGTTCTGGCTCGATCCACTTTGTAAAATAATCTACCCCTACTATAAGGAATTTAACTTGTCCCGATCCCTGAGGAAAGGGTCCGAGAAGGTCGAGTCCCCATTTTGCAAATGGCCAAGGTGAAGTTACGCTGATGAGCTCTTCTGGCGGGGCGATGTGAAAGTTGGCATGTTTCTGGCATGGTGGACATGTCTCTACAAACTCTGTAGCTTCTTTTTGTAGAGTTGGCCAATAAAATCCCGCCTGGAGTACTTTTTTGGTGAGGGCCTATGCTCCGAGATGATTACCACAGATGCCACTGTGTACTTCCTCTAAAACTTCCCTTGTGTGGGAGGTCGGCACACATTTTAATAGTGGTATTAAAATCCTCTAGTAAAAATCTACTTCTCACACCCCAGCATCTCTCAAAACAAGAAAAGAAGGCTTCAAACAGTAAGCATTTTCCATCAGAGTAAAACACAAAAGTCTTCAAATACATTGCCTTACAGTCTAAACCAGCAAAAACCATCCCCAAACATCAAGCGCGCCAAACAGAGACCATTAAAGATACAACCTTTTTTAGAACCAGACAAAAGCAACCTTCAAATAAAGCAAGGAACAGATACGGATAGCGGTATCAGAACAGAAACAACAAGGAACATGCAAAGCCTTAAAAGCATCAAGCAAAAACAAAAGTCTTAATTTTGCAGAGAGCAAAGAGAGCGGAGAAAAGAAGTTACGAAAAGGGCGAAGGAGAGAAACCGTTTCTGGGTTTTCAAAATCAAAATAAAGAGCCAAAAGGAAACGGGGCAATTAATGTTAAAATTAATGAAAACATTAAACCCTCGCACATTCCCAAAGTGCCGATATAAAAGCGCGCGCTTTTAGAGGAAAAACGTTCTACATTCAAAAGCTTCTACAAAGGAATCAACAAAATGCTTGAGTTCGGCTTCACTAGAGAAGGACCGAAGTCAAGAACTCGACCTCAAAAAGAAGACCGAGCTCAAGCAGGGGCACTGTTCATACCCTGGGTTGAGATGACTGAGCCGGGATGCTCAGTAGCAAAGCGACCGACCTCTTTAGGTCAAGCGGACCGACTTCTTTACGAAGAAGTCGGCCAAAGCGACAGGAAAAGCCCAAAGAAGGGCCCAACTCAAGGAATACGACCCAGATCCAAAGGCAGCCCAAGCCGATAGAGACAAGGGCGGTTCCACGGAAGATAAGCTGACCTCAACAAAAGATAAGATAAGATAAGATAACTAACTTATCTTATCCAAAGAAGGTTACATCTCACTACTATAAATACACTGGAGCACCCAGGTACCCCCAACTCCGGTGACCAAGGATCAGCAGTGCAGCAAGTCCAACAAGTCAGACACAACAGCTCCGGCCGCCACCAGCCAGCCGGACACACCATCTCCGACCAATACAGAAGATCACATCCGAGATCGACCTCCAGTTTTAGGTAACCCTCGGAACATTGGCGCCGTTGCCGAGGAACCTGGAAGTCATCCCAACACCATGGCGGACGACCATGACAATGACCACGATTCAGATCTAGAAGATAGAACGCCGCACAAAAACACGGACACCACACTGAAAGATACCCCGGAATCCAACAGGGACGAAGACTCACCAAATTCGGGAGCAATAGAAGTGCTTCAGGATCTCTCGTCCGAGATCGACCTCCAGTTTCAGGTAATCCTCGGAACATTGGCGCCGTTGCCGGGGACCTGGAAGTCATCCCAACACCATGGCGGACGACCATGACAACGACTACGATTCAGATCTAGAAGATAGAATGCCGCACAAAAACGCGGACACTACACTGAAAGATACCCCGAAATCCAACGGGGACAAAGACTCACCAAATCCGGGAGCAATAGAAGCACTCCAAGATCGCTTAAAGCAACTCGAAAAGGAAGCCCAACAACAATGAGAGATTGGAAGAGATCTACAAAGAGAGGTACGGCGACGTCGGGAATTGGCAGAAAAACTACAGCAATTGGAAGCCGATCTCAAGTTGAAAGCTCCTCAGACCAATCCTAAAGAAAACTCGCGCAAAGAGCAAGACCCGTTCACCAGGGAAATCATGAAAACCAAAATTCCAAAAGACTTCAAACTCCCAGATATGACCTTGTATGATGGCACCACGGACCCCAACCACCATCTCAGCAATTTCAGAAGCAGAATGTACCTCACTGACACCCCAAATGCTGTTCGCTGTAAAGCCTTTCCAACAACTCTCACGAAGACAGCAATCAGATGGTTCGACAACCTACCTCCCAAGTCCATCTCAAACTTTGACGACCTAGCCAAAAAATTCCTAGCCAGATTCTCCATCCAAAAAGATAAGGCCAAGCACGCCCCCAGTTTACTAGGGATCAAGCAAGGAGATCGGGAGAGCCTCCGCAACTATATGGAGAGATTCAACAAAACATGCATGGACATACAAAGCTTACCAACAGAGGCCGCCATCATAGGACTCATCAACGGCCTACGAGAGGGACCTTTTAGCCAATCTATATCAAAGAAGTACCCTACCTCCTTAGACGAAGTACAGGAGCGAGCAGAAAAATACATCAACATGGAAGAAAACGCTCGGTTGGGAGAAACCTCCAAATCTGGGGGCCCTTACCGAGATAAAGACAAGGAATCCAAAAGGAAAGAAGATCGGCAAGGGGAGAAAATAAAAAAATACCACAATTACACTCCTCTCAAGGTATCCCTAGTTGACGTAGAAGTATGCCACACAGAGAAAATACCCCCAGTTCGGCCACTCAAAGGCAAAAGAGGGGGAGGAAATCAGAATGAGTATTGTGAATACCATCGAGTACGAGGTCACTCCACCAATGAGTGCTTCGATTTAAAGAACATCATAGAAAAGTTGGTAAGGGAAGGAAAACTAGATCGGTTTCTAGCAACCCGAGATGATGATCAAAGAAAGAGACGAAGGGACGAAGATATCGGACGAACCGTGCGGTCACCTTGTACACCAGAAAGACACGTCCACATGATACATGGCGGATTCGCAGGGGGAGGAATCTCCAAATCATCTCGTAAAAGATATCTCAAAGAAGTATATCATGTCGAAGGAAAGGAGGAAGCACCCAACATCCCTGCAATCACGTTCACTAAAGAGAACGCATCTGGAATCATCTCGGGACACGACGACCCCATGGTCATTACCATTATACTGGCAAACGCCAATCTCCATCGCACACTAATAGATCAAGGAAGCTCCGCCGACATCTTATTCAAAACAGCTTTCGACAAACTCGGTTTAGAAGACAAGGAGCTTAAGGCATACCCGAACAGTCTGTTCGGATTGGGAGATACCCTGGTACAACCATTAGGATACATATCACTACATACAACCTTCGAAAAAGGGAACCAATCCAGGACCCTCAAAATAGACTACATTGTGGTCGACGTAAGTTCAGCCTACAATGCTCTAATAGGTCGGACAACACTCAATCAACTCGGTGCAATAGTCTCGACCCCACATCTATGCATGAAATTCCCAACTACAGAAGGGATAGCTACAATAAAAGTAGACCAAAAGATGGCGCACCGCTGTTATAATGAAAGTCTAAACCTCAAAGGCAGAGGAGAAGAGTTTCATACAATTGAGCTTGACAGAGTACAGCGACGAGAGGAACTCCGTCCGCAGCCAGAAGGCGAGATAGAGAAGGTTCAGATCGGAGACACCTCGGACAAAATAACTAATATCGGAACAATCCTAAGAGGAGACTTAAAAGAATTACTGATACAATTCTTACATGATAATGTCGATCTATTCGCATGGAAAGCCGCAGACATGCCATGCATAGACCCCAAGCTAGTGTGCCACAAGTTGGCGGTCTATCCAGGATCTTGGCCGGTGCAGCAGAGACAAAGAAAAGTTGGATCGGAGCAATCCCAAGCTGTGGAAGAGCAGGTACAGGCACTACTGGAGGCAGGATTCATAAGAGAAGTCAAGTATCCACTATGGTTAGCCAACGTCGTCTTGGTGAAAAAATCAAATGGGAAGTGGCGAATGTGTATCGATTACACCGATCTCAACAAAGCCTGCCTAAAAGATTCTTACCCACTCCTAAGTATCGACGCTCTGGTAGATGCTTCCTCCGGATATAGATACCTCTCGTTTATGGACGCATACTCGGGATACAACAAAATCCCCATGTATCCACCAGATCAAGAAAAGACCTCGTTTTTAACACCAAAAGCAAATTACTGCTACATCGTGATGCCCTTCGGTCTCAAGAATGCAGGTGCTACTTATCAAAGGCTGATGAACAAAGTCTTCTCAGACCACATCGAAAAAATCATGGAAGTCTATGTGGACGACATGTTGATAAAGACACAAAGTGAAGACACATTACTGTCCGACCTGACTCAAGTGTTCGACACTATAAGGAAGCACGACATGCGACTCAATCCTGCAAAATGCACCTTTGCGGTAGAAACAGGCAAATTCCTAGGTTTCATGCTCACGCAAAGAGGAATTGAAGCAAACCCGGATAAATGCCAAGCCATACTCAACATGAAGAGCCCCACCTATGTCAAAGAAGTGCAGCAACTCAACAGGAGATTGGCCGCCCTATCCAGATTCTTAGCAGGGGCAGCGATAAGATCTCTCCCCTTCTATGCTACTTTAAGGAAGGGAAAGCAGTTCGAATGGACGACAGAATGTGAGCAAGCCTTCCAAGACTTCAAGGAGTTTTTAGGACGGCCGCCTATCTTATCTCGACCACGAGAAGGAGAATTGCTCATATTATATCTCGCAGTAGGAAGCCGCGCAATAGCCTCAGCACTAGTCAGAGAAGACGAAAGTGGGCAACAACCCGTCTACTTCATTAGCAAAGCGCTACAGGGATCCGAGCTGAACTACCAGAAGATAGAAAAGTTTGCCTATGCTCTCATTCTAACATCTCGACGACTTCGCCCGTACTTCCAGGCTCACACCATTAAGGTTCGAACCAACCAGCCCATAAAAGGAATACAGCAGAAAACAGATTTGGCAGGCAGAATTTTACAATGGGCAGTCGAGTTATCAGAATTCTACCTCCAATATGAAGCTCGGACGGTCATTAAATCATAGTATCTGGCCGACTTTATCGCAGAATTCACAGATGCCTTGGAAACCCCCACAGAATGGAATTTCTACGTGGACGGTTCTTCAAATAAGACTGGAAGCGGCGCAGGTGTGATAATAGAAAGCAACCAAGGAACCCAAGTTGAGCTCTCCCTCAAGTTCAGGTTCCCGGCCTCAAACAACCAGGCGGAATATGAAGCGTTATTAGCCGGTTTGAAGCTGGCTACAGAGGTTGGAGCTCAAAAACTCAACATTTACAGCGATTCACAAGTAGTCACCTCGCAGATAACAGGGAGCTATCAAGCCAAAGATCCCACCATGAAAAAGTATTTGGATAAAACCAAGGAACAGCTCGGACAACTTGGGGAATATAAGATCTGCCACATACCCCGCGAACAAAACGCCCGAGCTGACGCACTCTCAAAACTAGCCAGCACCAAACCAGGGGGCAACAATAGAAGCCTCATCCAGGAAATGCTACAGAACCCGTCAATCTCGAAAGAGGAAAAAATCCTAGCCATAACAAGTCAGGACCAAGGATGGATGACCCCCATAATTAACTACCTCAAAGCAGAGACACTCCCCACAAAGGAAAAAGAGGCAAAGAGATTAAAAAGGGAGGCACAGTACTAAACTATTATAAACAACATCCTGTACAAAAGAGGGATCTCAATACCACTACTAAAATGTGTGCCGACCAACAACACAAAGGAAGTGCTAGAAGAAGTACACGGCGGCATGTGCGGCAACCATCTCGGAGCACGAGCTCTTGCCAAAAAAGTACTCCGAACGGGATTTTATTGGCCAACCCTACAGAAAGAAGCTACAGAATTTGTAAATACATGTCCACCATGTCAGAAACATGCCAACTTCCACATCGCCCCGCCAGAAGAGCTCAGCAGTGTAACCTCGCCTTGGCCATTTGCAAAATGGGGACTTGATCTTCTCGGACCCTTTCCCCAGGGATCAAAACAAGTAAAATTCCTCATAGTCGGAGTAAACTATTTTACAAAATGGATTGAGGCAGAGCCCTTAGCCAACACCACCACTCAAAGAAGCCGGAAATTCCTATACAGGAACATTGTCACGAGGTTCGGGGTTCCATACTCCATCACCACAGACAATGGCACTCAATTGACAGACGCAGGCTTCAGGAGACTAGTAGTCGACTTGAATATAAAGCACCAGTTCACCTCCGTCGAACACCTTCAAGCCAATGGATAGTCCGAAGCTGCCAACAAAGTCATATTGGCCGGGTTAAAACGGAGACTACAAGATGCAAAGGGAGCTTGGGCCGAAGAACTTCCACAAGTCCTATGGGCGTATCGAACAACGCCACACTCCACGACAAATGAATCACCCTTTCGACTAGCATATGGAGTGGAGGTAATAATCCCAGTAGAGATCGAGGAAGGGCCATCCAGAGTAGTCCACTACAATGAAGAGGCCAACTCTCAACTTCAGAAGGAAGAACTCGACCTACTACCTAAAATCCAGGAAAGAGCTCGGATCAGGGAAGAAGCACTAAAACGTCGAATGGCTTCCAGATATAATCAAAAGGTAGTGCCGAAAGGTTTCACAGAGAACGATCTCATCCTAATCCGAAATGATATTGGAACAACTCGACCAGGAGAAGGAAAGTTGGCAGCAAACTGGAAAGGACCCTACCGAGTTGTAAAAGTACTTAGGAAGGGCTACTACAGACTGTCCGAACTCGATGGACGAGAGCTTCCCAGATCATAGCATGCCTGCAACCTAAGAAGGTACTACAGCTAGAAAAGTAAAAGATCTCACTATTGGATGCACTCTTTTTCCTGAAAAGGTTTTTTAATGAGGCACCAAGTTGAGACTCAAACACTATTCGACATAAAGGGATAAAAAATTTCCACATGTATATATTTGCACTTTCCTTTGAATAAAATATATATTTTAGATATTCTACAAGTATTCAAGACGCATTAATCTGAAGCATTCATCGTCCGATTATAAAGCAACAGATCAGCAGAAAGTGAATAACAATTTCACTGCACGATCACGATAAAGACAATCGTCCGATAAAGGTGAAAATGCGATTCACCCAAAAGACGATCTAAAGATAGCAACCACCTTCTACAAATCGGCAAAGATGAACACAGAATAATGTAAGAAGTTATCGAAAGTGATCTGAAAAAGAACCTGACGAGGTCTTATGGATTGCTAAATAATAACTTAAAGACTGGCCGACTTTAAGAAGTCGGACCAAGTCAACCCAAGTTATAAGTAAACCCTGGAAAGAGGTCTGACCAACCCTATTAAAGAGGATTACTTTAACTTAGAAGGGCCCGACATGACAAAGTTAGCCCAAAACTAAAAAGTTATAAAAGTAATCCCTGAAAGAGATCTGACAAAGATCCAAGAAAGAGGATTACAAAAATAACTTAGAAGAGACCGACATAACGAAGTCGGACTCCTACTACTAAAAAGTTATAAAAGTAATCCCTGAAAGAGATCTGGCAAAGATCCAAGAAAGAGGATTACAAAAATAACTTAGAAGAGACCGACATAACGAAGTCGGACTCCTACTACTAAAAAGTTATAAAAGTAATCCCTGAAAGAGATCTGACAAAGATCCAAGAAAGAGGATTACAAAAATAACTTAGGAGAGACCGACATAACGAAGTTGGACTCCTACTACTAACAAGTTATAAAAGTAATCCCTGAAAGAGATCTGACAAAGATCCAAGAAAGAGGATTACAAAAATAACTTAGAAGAGACCGACATAACGAAGTCGGACTCCTACTACTAAAAAGTTATAAAAGTAATCCTTGAAAGAGATCTGACAAAGATCCAAGAAAGAGGATTACAAAAATAACTTAGAAAAGGACGACGTAAAGAAGTCGGCCTACTACAAAGCAAGTTACAAAGGTAACCCCTGAGAGAGGCCGGACAAAGGATTACCAAAATAACTTGGAGGAACAACTTGAAGAAATCGGTTATAGATCGTCAGAAATACAAGCAAGAGCGAGAAAACCGAAAGCCAAGTTGGACCCACATAACCATAACCTCAAAGGATCCAAGCTACAAACAATAAAGCAAATACGAAGAGGACGATGATGAGCGGATAATTTATACGCTTTTTGACATTATTTTTAGTATGTTTTTAGTAGGATCTAGTTACTTTTAGGGATGTTTTCATTAGTTTTTATGTTAAATTCATATTTCTGGACTTTACTATGAGATTGTGTGTTTTTCTGTGATTTCAGGTATTTTCTGACTGAAATTGAGGGACTTGAGCAGAAATCAGATTCAGAGGTTGAAGAAGGACTGCTGATGCTGTTGGATTTTGACCTCTCTGCACTCAAAATGGATTTTCTGGATCTATAGAACTCTAAATGGCGCGCTTCCAATTGCGTTAAAAAGTAGACATCCAGGGCTTTCCAGCAATATATAATAGTCCATACTTTGGCCAAGAATAGACGATGTAAACTGGCGTTCAACGCCAGCTTTCTGCCCAAATCTGGCGTCCAGCGCCAGAAAAGGAGCCAAAACCAAAGTTGAACGCCCAAACTGGCACAAAAGCTGGCGTTCAACTCCAAGAAGGACCTCTACACGTGCAACACTCAAGCTCAGCCCAAGCACACACCAAGTGGGCCCCGGAAGTAGATTTATGCATCAATTACTTACTTCTGTAAACCCTAGTAACTAGTTTATTATAAATAGGACCTTTTACTATTGTATTAGACGTCTTTTTGACCATCTTTGGATTATTTTTGATCTATTGATCACGTTTTGGGGGCTGGCCATCTCGGCCATGCCTGGACCTTTCACTTATGTATTTTCACGGTAGAGTTTCTACACTCCATAGATTAAGGTGTGGAGCTCTACTGTTCCTCAAAGATTAATGCAAAGTACTACTGTTTTCTATTCAATTCATCTTATTTCGCTTCTAAGATATTCATTCGTACTTCAATCTGAATGTGATGAACGTGACAATCATCATCATTCCCTATGAACGCGTGCCTGACAACCACTTCCGTTCTACCTTCGACTGAATGAGTATCTCTTAGATCTCTTAATCAGAATCTTCGTGGCGTAAGCTAGAATGATGCCGGCATTCAAGAGAATCCGGAAAGTCTAAACCTTGTCTGTGGTATTCCGAGTAGGATTTAATGAATGAATGACTGTGACGAGCTCCAAACTCGCGATTGCGGGGCGTTAGTGACAGACGCAAAAGGATAGTAAATCCTATTCCAGCATGATCGGAACCATGGTCTTGGCATCATTTTTTTGGCGCCATTTCCAGGGAAAGAAAGAGCAATGAACTTTACATAATTAAAGTGTAATCACGATTCCGCGTACCAAGTTTTTGGTGCCGTTGCCGGGGATTGTTCGAGTATGGACAACTGACGGTTCATCTTGTTGCTCATATTAGGTAATTTTCTTTTTATTTTGTTTTCAAAAATAAAATTTATTCAGAATTTTTAAGAATGAATTCTAGTGTTTCATGAAGCATGTGAAGCCTGGCTGGCTGTAAAGCCATGTCTAAATTCTTTTGGACTGAGGCTTCCAACCATCAGCTGTTATACGACTGTAGGGTATGTCAGGCATGTCATGTCTGAATTACATGCTGAAGCTTGGCTGGCCATTGGCCATGTCTAGTGTTTTGGACCGGAGCTTTCATTGAAAGCTTGGCTGGCTAGTGAGTCATGTCTAATTCCTGGACTGAAGCTTTAAATTAAGAATGCAAGATTCCTGGAATTTATATTAAAAATTTTGGAATCCTTATTTTCCTTTTTCAATTAATTTTCGAAAAATACCAAAAAAATTAGAAAATCATAAAAATCAAAAATATTTTTCTGTTTCTTGTTTGAGTCTTGAGTCATGTTATAAATTTGGTGTCAATTGCATGTGCATCTTGCATTTTTCGAAAATTCTCATGCATTCATGGTGTTCTTCATGATCTTCAAGTTGTTCTTGGTAAGTCTTCTTGTTTGATCTTGATGATTTTTTGTTTTGTGTCTTTTCATGTTTATCATATGCATTCTTGAATTCTTAGTGTCTAAGCATTAAAGAATTCTAAGTTTGGTGTCTTGCATGTTTTCTTTGCATTAAAAATTTTTCAAAATTGTGTCTATGATGTTCATCTTGACATTCATAGTGTTCTTGGTGTTCATCTTGACATTCATAGCATTCTTGCATGCATCGCATGTTTTCATCTAAAAATTTCATGCATTGCATCTCTTTAGTGTTTTTCTCTCTCATCATAAAAATTTCAAAAAATCAAAAAATATCTTTTCCATTTTCTCTCATCAAATTCGAAAATTTAGGTTGACTTTTTCAAAAATTTTTTAAAATCAAGTTGTTTCTTATAAGTCAAATCAAATTTTCAATTTGAAAATCTTATCTTTTTCAAAATCTTTTTCAAAAATCAAATCTTTTTCAAATTTCTTAGTTATTTTCGAAAATTCCAAAAAAAATTTTCAAAAATCTTTTTCTTATTTTTATACCAAATTTTCGAAAATAACAATAACAATTAACGTTTTGATTCAAAAATTTCAAGTTTGTTACTTGCTTGTAAGAAAGATTCAAACTTTAAGTTCTAGAATCATATCTTGTGATTTCTTATGAATCAAGTCATTAATTGAGATTTTAAAAATCAAATCTTTTTCAAAACTAATTTCTAAAATATCTTCTTATCTTATCTTTTTCAAAAATCTAATTTCAAAATATCTTTTCTAACTTCCTAACTTCTTATCTTTTCAAATTTGTTTCAACTAACTAACTAACTTTTTGTTTGTTTCTTATCTTTTTCAAAACCACCTAACTAACTCTCTCTCTAATTTTCGAAAATATCTTCCCTCTTTTTCAAAAATTTCTTTTTAATTAACTAATTATTCTTATTTTTATTTTTGATTTTAAAAATTTTCGAAAAATACTAACATTTTTCAAAAACCATTTTCGAAAATCACTAACCCTTTTTCAAAAATTATTTTCGAAAATTCTCCCTCTCCCATCTTATTCTATTTATTTATTCATCTACTAACATCTCATCTCACATCTCTACCCTCCTCACAGTTGTGTTTCTTCCATTACATTACATTCTTTATCTCCCTCTTCTTCTACTCACACAGGGATCCCTATACTGTGGTATAAAAGATCTCTATTATTATTATTATTTTTCTGTGCCCTCTTCTTTGTCATATGAGCAGGAGTAAGGACAAGAATATCCTTGTTGAAGCAGATCCAGAACCTGAAAGGACTCTGAAAAGGAAACTAAGAGAAGCTAAAATACAACAATCCAGAGATAACCTTTCAGAAATTTTCGAACAGGAAGAGGAGATGGAAGCCGAAAATAATAATAATGTAAGGAAGATACTTGGTGACTTTACTGCACCTAATTCCAATTTACATGGAAAAAGCATCTCCATTCCTGCCATTGGAGCAAACAACTTTGAGCTGAAACGGAATCAAAAACAGCAGAAGAAAAATCACACCCTGGAGGAGCATCTGTCTGGCGTTCAGCGCCAGAACAGAGCATGGTTCTAGCGCTGAACGCCCAAAATGGGCAGCTTCTGGGAGCTGAACGCCAGAACAGGCATGGTTCTGGCGTTCAACACCAGAAATGGCACACAAATGGGCGTTGAACGCCCAAAATGGCCACCAACCTGGCGCTGAACGCCCAGAGTTGTGTGCAAAGGCATTTTTACATGCCTAATGGGTGCAGGGATGTAAATCCTTGAACACCTCAGGATTTGTAGACCCCAGAGGATCCACTCAGGATCTGTGGACCCCACAGGATCCACTCAGGATCTGTGGACCCCACAGGATCCCCACCTACCTCCACTCACTTCTTCTCACCACTTTCTTTCACACAACCCCATAAACACTCTTCCCCAAAAAAACCCTTCACCAATCACCTCAAACTCTCTTCCCCATCACCTCTTCACCACTCACATCCATCCACTCTTCCCCATAAACCTACCTCATAAACTCCACCTACCTTCAAAAATTCAAAACCAATTATAAGCTTTTTGTTTTTCCATTACCATTGATGGTACCTAAAACCAGAGAATCCTCTAGAAAGGGGAAAGGGAAGACAAAAGCTTCCACATCCAAGTCATGGGAGATGGAAAGGTTCATCTCCAAAGCCCATCAAGACCACTTCTATGATGTTGTGGCCAAGAAGAAGGTGATCCCCGAGGTCCCTTTCAAACTCAAAAGAAATGAGTATCCGGAGATCCGACATGAAATTCAAAGAAGAGGTTGGGAAGTTCTAACAAATCCCATCCAACAAGTCGGCATCCTAATGGTTCAAGAGTTCTATGCCAATGCATGGATCACCAAGAACCATGATCAAAGAAAAAACCCGGATCCAAAGAACTATGTTACAATGGTTCGGGGGAAATACTTAGATTTTAGTCCGGAGAATGTGAGGTTGGCGTTTAACTTGCCCTTGATGCAAGAAGATGAACGCCCCTACACTAGAAGGGTCAACTTTAATCAAAGGTTGGACCAAGTCCTTATGGACATATGTGTAGAAGGAGCTCAATGGAAGATTGACTCCAAAGGCAAGCCGGTTCAACTAAGGAGAGTGGACCTCAAGCCTGTAGCTAGAGGATGGTTGGAGTTCATTCAATGCTCAATCATTCCCACTAGTAATCGGTCTGAAGTTACTATAGACCGGGCCATCATGATCCATAGCATCATGACTGGAGAAGAGGTGGAAGTTCATGAGATTATACCTCAAGAACTCTACAAGGTGGCTGGCAAGTCCTCCGCTATGGCAAGGTTAGCCTTTCCTCACCTCATCTGCCACCTATGCAATTCGGCTGGGATTGACATAGAGGGAGATATCCTCATTAAAGAGGACAAGTCCATCACTAAGAAGAAGATGGAGCAAGCAAGAGAGCCCATTCATGGAGCTCAAGAGGCGTATGAAGCTCATCACCATGAGATCCCAGAAATGCCTCAAATGCACTTTCCTCCACAAAACTATTGGGAGCAAATCAACACCTCCCTAGGAAAATTGAGTTCCAATATGGGACAACTAAGGGTAGAACAGTTGATTGAAGCTATGTTTCATTGATAGTTTGGAGTTTATAGTATATTCTTTTTTTTTTATCCTATTTGATTTTCAGTTGCTTGGGGACAAGCAACAATTTAAGTTTGGTGTTGTGATGAGCGGATAATTTATACGCTTTTTGACATTGTTTTTAGTATGTTTTTAGTAGGATCTAGTTACTTTTAGGGATGTTTTCATTAGTTTTTATGTTAAATTCACATTTCTGGACTTTACTATGAGATTGTGTATTTTTCTGTGATTTCAGGTATTTTCTGACTGAAATTGAGGGACTTGAGCAGAAATCAGATTCAGAGGTTGAAGAAGGACTGCTGATGCTGTTGGATTCTGACCTCCTTGCACTCAAAATAGATTTTCTGGAGCTACAGAACTCGAAATGGCACGCTTCCAATTGTGTTGGAAAGTAGACATCCAGGGCTTTCCAGCAATATATAATAGTTTATACTTTGGCCAAGAATAGACGATGTAAACTGGCATTCAACGCCAGCTTTCTGCCCAAATCTGGCGTCCAGCGCTAGAAAAGGAGCCAAAACCAGAGTTGAACGCCCAAACTGGCACAAAAGCTGGCGTTCAACTCCAAGAAGGACCTCTACACGTGCAACACTCAAGCTCAGCCCAAGCATACACCAAGTGGGCCCCGGAAGTAGATTTATGCATCAATTACTTACTTCTGTAAACCCTAGTAGCTAGTTTATTATAAATAGGACCTTTTACTATTGTATTAGACGTCTTTTTGACCATCTTTGGATTATTTTTGATCTATTGATCATGTTTTGGGGGCTGGCCATCTCGGCCATGCCTGGACCTTTCACTTATATATTTTCACGGTAGAGTTTCTACACTCCATAGATTAAGGTGTGGAGCTCTGCTGTTCCTCAAAGATTAATGCAAAGAAATCCTATTCCAGCATGATCGAGAACCGACAGATGAGTAGTCGTGCCGTGACAGGGTGCGTTGACCATTTTCACTGAGAGGATAAGATGAAGCCATAGACAAGGGTGATGCCTCCAGACGATTAGTCGTGCCGTGACAGGGCATTGGATCATTTTCCCGAGAGATGACCGAAAGTAGCCATTGACAGTGGTGATGTATCACATAAAGCCAGCCATGGAAAGGAGTAAGACTGATTGGATGAAGATAGCAGGAAAGCAGGGGTTCAGAGGAACGAAAGCATCTCCATTCGTTTATCTGAAATTCCTACCAATGAATTAAATAAGTATTTTTATCCCTATTCTATTATTTATTATTCGAAAACACCCTTATCAATTTATATCTGCCTAACTGAGATTTGCAAGGTGACCATAGCTTGCTTCATACCAACAATCTCCGTGGGATTCGACCCTTACTCACGTAAGGTATTACTTGGACGACCCAGTGCACTTGCTGGTCAGTTACACGGAGTTGTGAACCATGGTTTTAGCATCATGTTTTTTGGCGCCATTTCCAGGGAAAGAAAGAGCAATGAACTTTACATAATTAAAGTGTAATCACGATTCCGCGTACCAGACGAGCGGCAGGGTTCCAACATCCTCAGAAAACAAAAAAGATACCAAGTTAAGCGCGAAAGTATGATATAATCTACAAAGTTATAAAGCTTCAGAGGCCACCAAAATCTACCTCAAAAGCTAGAAAGTTACTTTTGTTTGTCAAAACAAAAAGTTGCTAGGCAAGTAACGAGAAAGTATCAGCAGTTAACAAAACATAAAGAGTTTAAAAAGCCCACAAGCCAGGCCAACTACATAAATATCCAGAATAAATGGGCTAAGGGTCAGAAGACTTTTTAGCAGCATCACTCCGAGGAGACGGAGGGCGAGTCTGGAGAAGAACAGCATCCACAGTACCGTCATCCCGGTTTAAGATCTGGCAGTCAGGATCAGAAGCAGGAGGGCCGACCTCGGCAGGAACAGCAGGAGTTGACACCTTGGCAGAGGACACAGGGGGAGGTTCAACATCATCATCATCCTCGTCATCAGGGACAATCTTGCCATCCCTGACAATGTTATCTAGGCTGAAGAGGGTCAGGTCGGCCTCGGGAGCAATAACCCGAACTTGTTCCTTCAGGTTCTCATAAGCAGCAGTTACACTACCAACAAGATGACTTTGGAGCTCGGAGTAATCAGCTCGGGCATTCTCCAACTCCTCCTGCAGGCGCAACACCTCCCGGTAAGATGTCACATAACTATCCTTATGTCTCATAGCCGTGTCCTCGGCCAGCCTCACAGAAGCCGCCAGAGAGATGGAACTCGCCTTCTCATTCTCCAAATCTTTTTCCAACTTGGCCACCTTCACTTCAAGCTCCTCCTTCAAGCCTTTCATCCGATCAAACTCCTGTTTGGCCTCCTCCATAAAAGCTTTAGTGGCATGGAGAGAAAGACTTTGAGCAGTTCGATATAGGGCCGCTCCCATGTGTGCCATCTTGATACTACTCCGAGTTATATAATCAAAATGATGAAGAAGCGACACGTCATCCATAGGGTGGACACCATAAGGGTCGATTTGTTAATCTACAAACTCGACCGCATCAAAGTTAGGAGCATCAAGGTTGAAAGGCTCAATCGTTTTTTGCTTCTTACTAGGAGGGGCACCAGAAGCTGCAGCAGAAGATTGTGGAGGATCGACCAGACGAACCCGAGGAATAAGAATTGCTTTCCTCGGTCCGGGAGAACTCGACACAGGAGGCTTCACTGGAACCTGAGAAGATCCCTCTCCGGCCGCCTTGGCCGAGATGTTTAGAGCAGCAGTTGCCTTCTTCGCCTTCTTGTAAGCCTTCATGGAATCGTTATTTTTCGACATCTCTGAAAATACAAAATCAACCACAAAAGACAAGTTACAACATAGGAGAAGAAAAGCTCAGAAGCAAGTATAAAAACAAGTCAGACAGTACCCAAAGCAGTTCGAACCAAAGATAGATCACTCAAGAATCTCTTCATATCTAGATGGGGAGGTTTCCCCCACAAATCTTCAAGAACAACTACAAAGGCCCGCTCAACCTCATTAAGCATCTCCCATGTATAATGTGGCACTCTCACATTCTTTTGCCACTCTAGAGGAAAAGCAGGCTCGTCATTTTCATCAAGAAAAAAGGGGCGGACCCCCTCAACAGCACGGACTCGGAAGAAATTGTTCTTAAAATCTTTAAACGACTCATCATACATGGCAAAAACTTTATGCCCCTGGGCCGATCTGAAAGAAACCCAGGAAGCTTTCTTTTTGGAGGAACCTCCGGGCTTGGCCAAGACAAAAAAATAAAGGAAAAGAGTTTCAGAAGGTGTTATGCCTAACTCTTGGCAAAGCAGTTGAAATATTTTGATAAAACCCCAGGAATTCGGATAAAGGTGGGACGGAGCAATGTTACATGACCACAACAGGTCAGTTTCAAATGCAGTAAAAAGAAAAGTAATGTTTAATTGGCTGAAGAAGTATTCATAAGCATAGAAGAAGGGACGTTCCCCCTCGATGGAAGTCGGAAAACAAACTCTCTCATCAGAATCAGGGGCAACAAGCTCATAATCCCCCTCACGGGCACTGTTATCACAAATCCTATGGCGCTTCCTCAACTCTGTGCAAAATTCAGCATCCACAACAGAAACACACAACAAGACAAGGGAGTCCAGCCAATCGGACATCCCCTCGAGAACTCTGGAAGACATCTCTACAATGTTATTGCGAGAAGACATGAGGCCAACTAATCCTACAAGTAAGAAAAGAAGATGGGATTACTAAAAACATCTCGGACAAGGGAGAAAACAACTCAATACGATACAGGCGAACACACAGAAAAGGAAAACACCAAGACTCAAACCAAAGTCCTGGGGCATCCTTTGGAGGCAATATTAAAGCAAGGTTTCTAGTAAAAATCTACTTCTCGCACCCCAGCATCTCTCAAAACAAGAAAAGAAGGCTTCAAACAGCAAGCATTTTCCATCAAAGTAAAACACAAAAGTCTTCAAAAACATTGCCTTACAGTCTAAACCAGCAAAAACCATCACCAAACATCAAGCACGCCAAACAGAGACCATTAAAGATACAACCTTTTTTTAGAACCAGACAAAAGCAACCTTCAAATAAAGCAAGGAACAGATGCAGATAGCGGTATCAGAACAGAAACAACAAGGAACATGCAAAGCCTTAAAAGCATCAAGCAAAAACAAAAGTCTTAATTTTGCAGAGAGCAAAGAGAGCGGAGAAAAGAAGTTACAAAAAGGGTGAAGGAGAGAAACCGTTTCTGGGTTTTCAAAATCAAAATAAAGAGCCAAAAGGAAACGGGGCAATTAATGTTAAAATTAATGAAAACATTAAACCCTCGCACGTTCCCAAAACGCCGATATAAAAGTGCACGCTTTTAGAGGAAAAACGTTCTACATTCAAAAGCTTCTACAAAGGAATCAAGAAAATGCTTAAGTTCGGCTTCTGACAAACCCCAATTTGATGGTTTGTTTTGTATTGATTTTTGGGGATTTTATCACCTTTTACCCACATTTATTCAATGAAATAGCATGGTTTTGTATATTCTCCTTTAATTGTGCTTAAGAGTGAAAACATGCTTTTTAGGTCTTAAAATAGCTAAATTTAATTCTCCTTGATTCCATTAGATGCCTTGATATGTTTGCTAAGTGATTTCAGATTTAGAAGGCAAAGATTGGATCAAAGGAATGAAGAAAAAAGCATGAAAAGGTGGAGAACTCATGAAGAAATGAAAGAACCGGAAAGCTGTCAAGCCGACCTCTTCGCACTTAAACGACCATAACTTGAGCTACAGAGGTCCAAATGATGCGGTTCTAGTTGGGTTAGAAAGCTAACATCTGGGGCTTCGAAATGATATAAGATTTGCCATAGTTGCTACACGTATGGTGGCGCGCACGTGCAAAGTACGCGCACGCGCCGTTGCTGCCACCTAGTTCACTTAAAGCAAAACGTGGCCAACGATGTTCACTTAAAGCAAAATGTGGCCAACGAATTCTAAAGCCTTGTGGGCCCAATCCAACTCATTTATGATGCTATTTAAGCCAAGGATTGAAAGTGAATCAACATACTTTTGCATACTTTTCATACTTTGGAAGTTAGTTACCATTAGTTTAGTTTTAGCTTAGTTTAGTAGTGAGAGTTAGTTTCTAGAGAGAGAAGCTCTCACTTCTCTCTAGAATTAGGATTAGGTTTAGTTCAATAATCTTAGATCTAGATTTTAATTCATCTTCTTCTACTTCTATCTTCTCAATTCCTTGTTGTCACATTCATTCTTCTTCCATCCTTTTGTTGTAATTTCCTTTATGTTGTTCTTGCATTTTGTTGTAGATCTACTTTTGTTCCTTCCTTTCTCTTTCAATTCAATTCAAGGTAAATCATAATAATTGTGTTCATTTGATTTGTTGTTATTTAATTCCTTGCAAATTGAGTAGTGTAGATTTACTTTTCTTGCAATTTTACTATGCTTTCCTTTTATGCCTTCCAAGTGTTTGATGAAATGCTTGGTTGGATTTTAGAGTAGAATTTTATGTTCTTGTCTTGGAAAGGTAACTTAGGAACTCTTGAGTTACTAATGTCCAAGTAATTGATGATTGGGATTCATTGACTCTAGTTCTCACTAATTGAATTAGTGGAGAGTTAGGACTTATGGACTAGGATTGATATAGCTCATTTGACTTTCCTTTACTACTAGTTAGAGGATGATTTAATGAGATTAATCCTTGCCAATTCTCATATTGTGGTTAGTGATTAGGATAGAGATCTTTGACCATCAACCCTTGCCAAGACCTTTTTAGCCATTAGTTTACTTTCTTACCATTTATCTTTCATGCTTCATATCAAAACCCCAAATATAACTCACAACCGATAACAAGACACTTCATTACAATTCCTAGGGAGAACGACTCGAGGTTTAAATACTTCGGTTTATAGAATTTAGGGGTTTGTTACTTGTGACAAACAAATTTTTGTATGAAAGGATTATTGTTGGTTTAGAAACTATACTTTACAACGAGATTTCAATTGTGAATTCTAAGCCACACAAAAATCCAATCGCCAGCTTCACTAGAGAAGGACCGAAGTCAAGAACTCGACCTCAAAAAGAAGGCCGAGCTCAAGCAGGGGCACTGTTCATACCCTGGGTCGAGATGACCGAGCCGGGATGCTCAGTAGCAAAGCGACCGACCTCTTTAGGTCAAGCGGACCGACTTCTTTACGAAGAATTCGGCCAAAGCGACAGGAAAAGCCCAAAGAAGGGCCCAACTTAAGGAATACGACCCAGATCCAAAGGCAGCCCAAACCGATAGAGACAAGGACGGTTCCACGGAAGATAAGTTGACCTCAACAAAAGATAAGATAAGATAAGATAACTAACTTATCTTATCCAAAGAAGGTCACATCTCACTACTATAAATACACTAGAGCACCCAGGTACCCCCCACCCTCCGGTGACCAAGGATCAGCAGTGCAGCAAGTCCAACAAGTCGGACACAACAGCTCCGGCCGCCACCAGCCAGCCGGACATACCTTCTCCGACCAATACAGAAGATCTCATCCGAGATCGACCTCCAGTTTCAGGTAACCCTCGGAACAGAGCTCAACTTGGGTTCCTTGGTTGTTTTCTATTATCACACCTGCGCTGCTTCCAGTCTTATTCGAAGAACCGTCCACGTAGAGATTCCATTTTGTGGGGGTTTTCAGGGTATCTGTGAATTCTGCGATAAAGTCGGCCAAGTACTATAATTTGATGCCTGTCCGAGCTCCATATTGGAGGTCGAACTCGGATAACTCGACTGGCCATTGTAAAATTCTGCCCGCTAGATCTGTTTTCTGTAGTATCCCTTTTATGGGCTGGTCGGTCCGAACCTTAATGGTGTGAGCCTAGAAGTACGGGCGAAGTCGTCGAGATGTCAGTATGAGAGTGTAGGCGAACTTTTCTATTTTTTGGTAGTTCAGCTCGGATCCCTACAGCGCTTTACTAATGAAGTATACAGGTTGTTGCCCTTTGTCATCCTCTCGAACCAGTGCTGAGGCTACTGCCTGACTTCCTACTGCAAGGTATAATATGAGTGGTTCTTTCTCTCGTGGTCGAGTTAGGATAGGTGGTCGTCCCAGGAAATTTTTGAAATCCTGGAAGGCTTGCTCGCATTCCATTGTCCATTCGAACTTCTTTCCTTTTCTTAAAGTGGCATAGAAGGGGAGAGATCTTATTACTGATCCCGCTAAGAATCTGGATAAGGCTGCTAATCTCCCGTTGAGTTGTTGTACCTTGATGACACAAGTCGGGCTCTTCATGTTGAGTATGGCCTGGCATTTGTCTGGGTTTGCTTCAATTCCTCTTTGTGTGAGCATGAAACCTAAGAATTTTCCCACTTCTACTGCAAAGGTGCATTTTGCGGGATTGAGTCGCATGCCATGCTTCCTTATAGTGTTGAACACCTGAGCCAGGTCGGACAGTAATGTCTCTTCGCTTTGTGTCTTTATTAACATGTCATCTACGTAGACTTCCATAACTTTTCCGATGTGATCTGAAAAGACTTTATTCATCAGCCTTTGATAAGTAGCTCCCGTATTCTTGAGACCGAAAGGCATCACTATGTAGCAGTAATTTGCTTTTGGTGTTAAAAACGAGGTCTTTTCTTGATCTGGTAGATACATGAGGATTTGGTTGTATCCGGAATATGCATCCATAAACGAGAGGTATCTATATCCAGATGAAGCATCTACCAGAGCGTCGATACTTGGGAGTGGGTAAGGATCTTTTGGGCAGACTTTGTTGAGATCGGTGTAGTCGGTGCACATTCGCCATTTCCCATTTGATTTTTTCACCAAGACGACGTTAGCTAGCCATAGTGGGTACTTGACTTCTCCTATGAATCCTGCCTCCAGTAGTGCTTGTACTTGTTCTTCCACAACTTGAGATCGTTCTGGCCCAAGTTTTCTTTGTCTCTGCCGTACCGGCCGAGATCCTGGATAGACCGCCAACTTGTGACTCATTAGCTTGGGGTCTATGCCTGACATGTCTGCAGCTTTCCATGCGAAGAGATTGACATTATCTCGTAAGAACTGTACTAGTAATTCTTTTGCGTCTCCCTTCAGGATCGTGCCAATATTAGTTGTTTTGTCTGAGGTATCTCCGATCTAAATTTTCTCTATTTCTCCTTCGAGCTATGGACGGAGTTCTTCTCGTCTCTGAACTCCACCAAGCTCAATTGTATGGAACTCTTCTCCTCTACCTCTGAGGTTTATACTTTTGTTATAACAGCAGCGTGCCATCTTTTGGTCTGCTTTTATCGTAGCTATCCCTTCTGTAGTTGGGAATTTCATGCATAGATGTGGAGTCGAGACTATTGCGCCGAGTTGATTTAGTGTTGTCCGACCTATTAGGGCATTGTAGGCTAAACTCACGTCGACCACAATGTAATCTATCTTGAGTGTTTTGGATTGGTTCCCTTTTTCGAAGGTTGTATGTAGTGACACGTATCCCAGTGGTTGTACTGGGGTATCTCCCAATCCGAACAGGCTATTCGGGTATGCTCTAAGCTCCTTTTCTTCTAAGCCGAGTTTGTCGAAGGCAGTTTTGAATAAGATGTCGGAAGAACTCCCTTGGTCTATTAATGTGCGGTGGAGATTGGCGTTTTCCAGTATGATGGTGATGACCATGGGATCGTCGTGTCCGGAGATGATACCAGATGCGTCTTCTTTGGTGAACGTGATTGCAGGGATGTCGGGTGCTTCCTCCTTCCCTTCGACATGATATACTTCTTTGAGGTATCTTTTGCGGAATGATTTGGAGATTCCACCTCCTGCAAATCCTCCGTGTATCATATGGACATGTCTTTCTGGCGTACGAGGTGATCGCTCAGCTCGTCCGACATCTTCATCTCTTCGTCTTTTTCTTTGTTCGTCATCTCGGGTGGCTAGATACCGATTTAGTTTTCCTTCCCTTACTAATTTTTCTATGATGTTTTTTAAGTCGAAGCACTCATTGGTGGAATGTCCTCGGACCTGATGATATTCACAGTATTCGTTCCGATTTCCTCCTCCTCTTTTGCCTTTGAGTGGTCGAGCTGGGGGTATCTTTTCTGTGTTACAGACTTCTTTGTAAATATCCACAAGGGACACCCAAAGAGTGGTGTAATTATGATACTTTTTTATTTTTTTGCCTGTTCGATCTTCCTTCTTCTTGGATTCTTTATCTTTATCTCGGTAGGTGTATCCGGATTTCGAGGCTTCTCCAAGTCGGGAATTTTCTTCCATGTTGATGTACTTCTCTGCTCGCTCTTGTACCTCATCTAGGGATGTGGGATATTTCTTTGATATCGATTGGCTGAAAGGTCCTTCTCGTAGGCCGTTGATGAGGCCTATGACGGCAGCCTCTGTTAGTAAGCTTTGTATGTCTAGGCATGTTTTGTTGAATCTTTCCATGTAGTTGTGAAGGCTTTCCCGATCTCCTTGCTTGATACCTAGTAGAATGGGGGCGTGCTTAGCCTTGTCTTTTTGGATGGAGAATCTGGCCAGGAATTTTTTGGCCAGGTCGTCAAAGTTAGAGATGGACTTTGGAGGTAGGTTGTCGAACCATCTAATTGCTGTCTTCGTGAGAGTCGTTGGAAAAGCTTTGCAGCGAACGGCATCTGAGGCGTCGGTAAGGTACATTCTGCTTCTGAAGTTGCTGAGATGATGGTTGGGATCTGTAGTGCCATCATACAAAGTCATATCCGGAAGTTTGAAGTCTTTAGGGATTTTAGTCTTCATGATTTCCCTAGTGAATGGATCTTGATCCTTGCTAGAGTTGTCCTCAGGGGTGGTCCGGGTAGCCTTTGCTTTGAGATTGGCTTCAAGTTGTAGAAGTTTATCTTCTAATTCTCGACGCCGTCTTACCTCTCTTTGTAGATCCTTGCCGACTTCTTGCTGGTACTGGCTTTCTTTTTCGAGTTGCTTTAGGCGATCTTGAAGTGCTTCTATTACTCCCGGGTGTGATGAGTTTTTGTCTCCGTTAGATTCCGGAGTGTCCTTTGGTGTGGCACCCGTGTTTTTGTGAGGCATTTTGTCCTCTAGATCTGAGTTGTGGTCGTCATCCTGTTCGTCCGCCATGGTGATGGGATGACTTCCAGGTCCCCGGCAACGGCGCCAATGTTCCGAGGGTTACCTGAAACTGTAGGTCGATCTCGGATGAGATCTTCTGTACTGGTCAGAGATAACGTGTCCGGCTGGCTGGTGGCGGCCGGAGCTGTTGTGTCCGACTTGTTGGACTGGCTGCACTTCTGATCCTTGGTCACCGGAGGGTGGAGGGTACCTGCAAGAGACTCTGATGCTTAAGTTAGCACGAGTATTAAGCAGGTTTATTATAGAATCAGAGTATGAGTTGTACCTGGGTGCTCCAGTGTATTTATAGTAGTGTGGGATGACCTTTCTGATAAGATAAGTTAGTTATCTTATCTTATCTTATCTTATTTTGGGTGAAGTCAGCTTATCTTCAAGGGAACCGCCTTTATCTCTGTAGGCTTGGATTGCCTTTGGATTTGGGTCGTGTTCCTCTATTTGGGCCCTTTATTGAGCTTTCCTGTTGATTTGGTCGATCTCTTTAAGAAGAGATCGGATAGTCGGACCTGAAGAGGTCGGTCGCCATGTCGCTAAACATCCCGGGTCAGACAGCTCGACCCAGGGTATGAACAGCCATAAATAGCTTTAGAGAGTTTAAAAACATGATTTACAAATTCTTTACTTTCAAAACCGGGGGTTGAGCCACAAATACTTCCCTATCTATAAAACCATTAAGAAAAGCACATTTAACATCCATTTGAAATATTTTAAAGCCCTTGTGGGCAACATAGGCAAGAAACAACCTAATTGCTTCCATTCTTACTACCGGGGCAAATGACCCATCAAAATCAATTCATTCCTCTTGATCGTAACATTGGGCCACTAGTCTAGCCTTGTTACGAACCACACTACCATCCTCACCCAATTTATTCTTGAAAATCCATTTTGTACCAATTACCTTTTTACCATTTGGATTTGGTACAAGGGTCCAAACCTCATTCTTTTCAAATTGTGCTAGCTCTTCTTTCATGGATTTGACCCATGAGGGGTCTTCAAGAGCTTGCTTCATATTGAAAGGTTCCAATTAGGATAAGAAGGCAACATTGCTTGGTTTCATTTGCTTCTTGCTTGAGGATCTAGTGGTTATGCCTTGAGAAGGATCCCCAATAATGAATTCATAATGGTAACCCTTCAAAAACTTCCATTCTCGTGGCCTGTAAGGAACGTTTCTGCCTTGACAAATTTTAGTGGACAGCTCTGTTTTGGATTCTCTGGCTTGTTTAGGAGACAAAACTGAAATGTCTCCTCCATCTTGATGAGACATTTCTGGATGGACAGATTCATCACTTGGGACAATTTTGGATTTTTCTTGACTTGCTTGATGGTTCACATCAGCTTCACTTCCTGCATCATCATCTAACACAGCACTTGGAATAGAATTAGAATCACAAAAGGACACATGTATGGATTGCTCTATTGTTCTATGTTCTTTGAGGTAAATCCTAAATGCTTTGCTAGTGGTGGAGTATCCAACAAATATTCCTTCAAAAGTTTTTGGATCGAATTTTCCAAGATTTTCTTTATTGTTGAGTACAAAGCATTTACATCCAAAAATGTGGAAATACTTAAGAATGGGTGGGGTTCCTCTCCAAAGCTCATATGGAGTTTTCTTTTAAACCTTTTCGAATGATGGTTCTATTCAAAATGTAACAAGAAGTATTTACAGCTTCAACCCACAAAAATTTTAGAATATCATTTTCATAAAGTATTGTCCTAGTCATTTCTTGAAAGCTTCTATTCCTTCTTTCAACAACCCCATTTTGTTGAGGTATTCTTGGGCATGAAAAGTTATGTGCTATTCCAAGTTCATCACAAAATTTTTCAAAATCTTGATTTTCAAACTCCTTTCCATGATCGCTTCTCAATTGGACAATTTTTAAATCTTTTTCGTTTTGGATCTTTTTACAAAGAGATGAAAAAGCATGAAATGCATCATTCTTGTGAGCTAAGAAAAGAACCCAACCAAATCTAGAGTAATCATCCACTACTACAAAACCATAATGTTTAGCCCCAAACTTTGAGTTCTAGTTAGACCAAAGAGATCAATGTGTAACATTTCTAATGGCCTTTTAGTGGAAATTCCTTCTTTTGGTTTAAAAGATGATTTTACTTGTTTGCCTAGTTGACAAACATCATAAGTAATATCCTTATCAAATTTAATATTAGAAATTCCTCTAACCAAATTTTTCTTAACAAGCTCAGAAATTTGGTACATGCTTGCATGACCCAATTTCTTATGCAAAAGCCATTTTTCAGATTCAAGTGGTGTAAAACAGGTTACTTTTTTATCCTTTAAGTCCTCTAGAGTTAATCCATATATATTTTTGCACCTTTTAGCCTCAAACAAAATGTCACTAGATTTTTCACATACAACCAAGCAATCCAATTGTCTAAAAATAACCCAATATCCAAGATCACACAGTTAGCTAATGCTTAGTAAATTATGTTTCAATCCATCAACAAGCAAAACATCACTAATAAAGGAAGAGAAGTTCTTACCAACTTTACCTATGGCCACTATTTTACCTTTTTTGTTGTCACCGAAAGTAACAAAGCCTCCATCATACTCATCAAGCTTGATGAAGAATGTTGACTTTCCGGTCATATGCCTAGAGCACCCACTATCCATATACCACATGTTGTCCTTTCTTTTGGATGCTAGGCAAACCTACAAAATAAGCTTAAGTGACCTTAGGTATCCAAATCTTTTTGGATCCTTTGATGTTAAACCATCTCCTTTGTCCCAAGCCATTATAATCACAAATAATTTTGAAAACTTTATTTCCAATCATCCTTTCACTTATGAAGTACTGAATAGGAAAATGTCCATTCCGATTGCATAATCTACAAAATTTATGAGTTGCTATTTTTTTAAAGCTAGTTAGGTTTTAAAACCTTATGTCATCTGAAGAGGATGCCATGTTGGTAAAGGAAGGTTTTTCAATGAATGTTTTAGATTTGTGAAAACCCAAACCAGCTTTATCATAAAGAGATTTTTGGCTAGCCAAGAGTTGATTTAAATTTTTAGAACTTTGAGCAAAGCTGGCTAGGTCCTCTTTAAGTCTTTTTATCTCTTTATGCAGCCACTCATTTTTCTCAAAATAATTTAGATTTTCAGTCACAGAATGGTGATATTCACAGCTTTTAAGTTCAGCTTTCAACCGCTTATTTTCCTCAACAAGATCTACAGCAGTTTTGGCTTCCCTTAATTTATCTTTAAGAAAACCATTTTTAGCTTTTAGTATTTCTATTTGAGACTCAAGATCTTGGTTTTCGTTTAAGAAACATTTAATCTTTTTAGAAAGATGATCAATCTTAAGATGAAAGTCTTCAGTTGAGGGTTCAGGAAATATTACCTCATCAACTATGTCAGCCATGAGACACGTTTGAGACTTGGTTTCTGTTTCATCATCTTCATTAGAGTCATTCTCCAAGTCCTCCCAAGATGCCATGAGACCTTTCTTCTTTTCTTTTTTCGGCTTGTCCTCCTTCTTCAGTTTTGGACAATCAGACTTGAAGTGCCCAGCTTTTTTACAGTTGTAACAAATTACTTTACTGAGATCCCTCTTTGACTTCCTTGAGCTGCCTCCTTTGTTTCGTTCCTTCAACTTCACCATTTTTCTGAATTTCTTAGCAAACAAAACAAATTCATTTTCAGAAGAGTTATCACTGGATTCATTTTCCAGCAGTTCAATCGCAGCTCTTGTTTGCCCTATCTTATAAAGACGTAACCGTATACAGATGTTACCCTTGTGCTCTAACCACATCATGAAATTCCAAAACAAACCTAACCTTGCCAATAATACACCGTTCTTTCATGAGTGTTTGTTAAAGTTATGACATTCAATTCATATCTCATCTTAACAATCTTGTTCATTACAGAAAAAGCATAACCAATATGACCCATTTGGCAAAAACATTAGATCAACATGCTTAGAGAAGTCAAGGTAGGAGCAATTCTCCTGAACTCTAATTGTGAAAAAAGCAAAACAGCAGTTTTAGTATTTTTCCCTAATAAGTGATTTAAGAAACTTTTTCATTCTTCATACTTCATAGACGACTAATTTTAAGATGTTGAGTTCTGCAATTATGAGATATTCTTTGTTGCGAACCTTTCATGCTAACACTTGCTTCTTTCACTTTTCCCTTTTTTCTCTCATTCTCACCCTTATTATTCTCATATACATAATGCTGATTATGTTATTTTCTCCTTCAATCGCCTCATCAATCGCCAATCGGCACCATCCTCCTTCTCATGTTGAAATTGGTAAGCTTCTTAAATCTCTTATTAGAGAGAAACACTATCACATTGCTATTTCACTATTTTCACAGTTAGAATTTAGGGAAATAGCTCCTAGCTTGATTACTTTGGGCATGTTGATAAATTGCTTTTGCTATATTAGTCATATGGATTATGCTTTTTCTGTGTTGGGGAAGATTGTCAAGATGGGATATGAATTGGATGTCATAACTTTAACATCACTTCATGAAAGAATGGTGTATTATTGGGTAGGGGTGTTCGTGGTATGGTGCAATTTGGTTCGGTTATTTAGAAAAAAAAGTCATCCGATCCGATCCAATTGATTATTAAAACTGCGGTTCAGTTTAGTTCAGTTTTTTTACCAAGACCATTCAAACCAAATCAAACCAATTGAAATGGATTTATTTTGGTTCTGTTTATTCGATTTATTTAATTAATTCAAACAAAAACCATTCATACTATTTGACAAAGTCACTAGCAAGTAATCGACTGCCTCAGGAATCATTAACAGAAGCACAACAAATTAAAATCATTGACAATTTTGCAAAAATAGCATAAGCAGATCGAACAATAATCAACCTGACTCAAAAATATCAATAAGCAAAAAGAAAAGCAAGAGACCGACTCAGTATAACCAAACTAAATCAGAAATACAACCAAACTAATTCCACAAATTCTTCCTCTTTCACCTTCTCCTTTCCGGCATTAACATTGAATAAATAAAAAGTTCAAAATCAACCCTAAACCAGAATTACCCTAAATCAAAGCAGAACAAAAAGTTCAGAGTTAAAAAAATAAAATCAGAATTAACAACTCAGCCATAGAATCAAGAACAAGCCAACCAAGTGTCATTACAAATTAGAATCAATAAAAAGACTAAATCAGAATTTAAAAAAAAATAGAATCAGAACAAAAAAACAAACCTGAGGCTTAGGCTCCATTAGAGAGGACGACGGAGATGCAGGATGGTGAGACGAGGGAGATGCTGCGACGGAGGCGACGAGGCTAAAAGAACTGGAGAAAAATTAAACTTAATAATAGCAGTGAACCAAGAAAAAATTAAAATCAAGAACAATTAATAATCACAAAAAAATTATAACAAAAATGGAAAAGGAAAAAATGGCAGATAGAGAATGAAAAATAAAAAAGAAAACCAAGAATAAACCTGCGTGACAGACGACACGGCAGCTGGAGTGCGCTGTGCTGAGCGGCATGGAGGCGACATGGGGCTATTGATACGTGGACGACAACACAACGAGTCATTTGCTGCTAGTGCATGCTGCTGCTGTTTCACTGCGTGGGAGACGACGGAGAGAGAGCGGCTACGAGGAAGGGGAGAGGGAGAAGGAGGGGACAAGAAGGAGAAACCGAGAAAGGCGGCTAAAAGGAAGGGAGAGGGAGAAGGAGGGGACAAGGGGGAGAAACCGAGAAAGGCTCCTTCGCAGCTGCTGCAATCTGGAGGATGGCAGAGGAGAGTTGAAGACAAGGGGTTGAGAGTAGGGATGTCAATGGACTACTCCCATCCCTGCCACCATATTTTGTCCCCGTCCCCGCCACGATCCCCGCCCGGAGGGTAATTGTCCCCATCCCCATTCTCTGCGTTTCTTGGGCTCTGTTCTCCATCTTCTTATATCGAACATTTATATGGAAAGTACAGTGAAAAAATTAAAAAATTAAAAAAAAAAACACAAAATATTATTACAACACACATACATATATTATTCAAGATTACAATTTATAAGTCCAAAACTACAAAATAACAAATCATAGTCTATAAAATAAAATCTTTTAAATGTAGTTCTTTTCCAATTTACTTCTCATAATTCGATAATAATATACTTAAATTTCAAGCTCAACAAGTTTAATCATTCAATTGATGATGAGGACCTTAAAGTATTATATTGACAACTGAAATAATTTTACTGTAATCTATTAAATAAAATAATTATGTTAAATTTATTTTTTAATACTCAAACTAACCAAATAGACAAGTCAACTCATTTTAAAGTAACTTGCTTCTTCAAGTTTTTTTTTTTACTTTAATTCTTTCAAGTAATTTTCATAAAAAAAGTTATAAAACAATCGATCACAGCATTTCCTAAACGTTGTTTTAATAAGAAATCATACAATCATACCTAATAAAAATAACAACCACCAACATCAAAAAATCAGAAGTTCAGAACTGCATTCATTAACAAAAAATAACAGCCACCAATATAAAAAAATCAAAATAAAAATAAATTCATGGAAAAAAATAGAATTTAAAATATGAAAAATTACATTATCAGAAACTAATGATTAATTAGTATGAAATCAAATTAATGAAGTAAAATGCTAAAATCCAAGCAGAAAAGGAGAGAGTAGTAAATCTTACCAGGGATAAGGGAGAAATGGCCGAAGAGGTGAGAGACGCCGGCAAAGAGAATAGCAAAGACGCGGAATAGCAATGCAGGACGGCGGCGGCACAGGAGCTGAACGGACTCAACGGAGCAGCGACGTTGTCGAAGAAAAAGGGGAGAAGATAAAGTCGCAGCAATGCAGCAGAGGGGGAACGGCGCGGTGTGGTGATGGTGCAGTGAGTAGGACGGCAAGGTAAAACGGACAGTGGCGAGGGAGGTGTTCGGAGGTGGCTGGCTGGGTGCAGAGAAGATGGAGAGAACGCAGAAGGGGGGTCGCGAGGAGGGGTGAGGGTGACTGACTGGGTAGTGGTGCTACCGTGCTAGTGCTTAACTTTTCAATATATATATATATATATATGGGAGGTGAAATGACTAAAAAATTAAAGAAAAAAATAAATAAATTACTAAATATGTTTAAGTAATTTAACATATTTGAAAACTACAAAAAATGTGGGGATAGGACAACAATTTCTGCTCGAGTTTTCGCATTTGTTTCGGAAGAATTTTATCCCCATATTCGGATAAAATTTCTCGCTATTGGGTTTCATTAGGGATGGTTTCCACAAAGATCCCCGCTTCCTGTGTAGGGTGAACGCGGATCGAATCTAGCCAAAATTTCGATCCGATCCGCACTAAAATCATCAGATCGGATCCAATATCCGCATTTTTTAAGCTTAGATCTGATTCGATCCGTACATTTGCGAATCGGATCGGATTGAATATCGGATATATCCGCAAAACACAAAATATTTTTAAAAGGTTATTTTTATTAAAAAAATATCAATAAAATTCATTTTTCTATTCTTTTAAATATGTTTACTCTTAAAATAATATTAAACATACTTTACTTAAATAATAAATTAAAATAATACAACATATATGATAATTATTAGTTGAAATAAAACATAAAAAGAATATTTACTTATTTATTTCTTTATTTTTGCGGATACGTGGATATGTGGATTCTTACACAAAATCCGCAATCCGATCCTATTAGTGTGCGGATCGGATCCGATCTGATTCGATAGCTTTGGGGATTGGATCCATATCCGCAATTTTCAAATCGGATTCAGATGAATACCGCAGATATGCGGATCGAATCCGATCCATGAACACCCCTAGATCTTCTTGGAGATTTTTAAAACCCCTAGTTGAGAGTTTAAGGTAGGGCAAGGTATTGAAATTTGCGGGGCTGAGGAGGTGAAAGTGAATGAATGGGCTTTGGGTAGGCTCATTAGGGTTAGGAAAATTTAAATGTTTTATTTATATACCTTTGATTCATGTTTTTTTAACTAAAACTAAAAACCAAATCGAACCGAATAAAAAACTGCAAAATTTAATTTTTTGGTTATTTCGATTTTCGGTTTTTTTGTCCAGTTTGTCGGTTTCGTTACTCCTATTAAAAAGGTTAAGTTAGTTTTGAAATTTCATGATGAGCTCAAAGCATAAGGATATCAGCTTGATAAGGTTATGAATGAGAAATTAATCAATGGTCTTTGTAAGATTGGACATACAATAGTTACGATTAAGTTGATGCAAGAGCTAAAGAGGCAACCAATCAAGCTTAATGTGGTAATGTATAGTACAGTTATTGATGGGTTATGTAAAGAGGGTCTTTTCAACGAGATAGGAAAATATTTCTTTAAGATGATTGCACGAGAGATTTCTCCTGATGTTATTAGTTACAGCTCTCTAATTCATGGTTTATGCTGTGTGAATCAACTAGAAGAAACCACTAAACTGTTGAATCAAACGGTGCAAACCAACATCAAGCCTAACCTTCATACTTATAACATGCACTTTGTAAGGATGGAAATGCCACATAAGCCCACACAGTGTTTCATTTGATGTTGCAAAGAGGTCTTAAACCTGATATTGTTACTTACAATACTTTAATAGATGGGGATTTTCTTGTCAAGAAAGTGAGTAAAACAACTACTTTGTTTGATGATAAGGTGAAAATGGGCTTGAGAGTTATAATATCATGATTGATGGATATTGTAAGAAGAGAATAGTGGATAAAGCCATGGCCTTTTTTAATGAGATGCTAGAAAGAAATTTAGTTCCTAATACTAACATTTAACTCTCTTATTGATGGATTATGCAAATCTGGGTCTGATGTGCAAGATCTTCTGAATCAATGTATGTCCGTGGTCAATGCCTTAATTTAAATAGTTACAAGATCTTGTTAGATGGGTTGCACAAGAGTAAACATCTTGAAGAGACCATAGAATTTTTTCAAAAAGTTCGTTGACAAAGGGATTCGTCCTGATTTAGTCACATGTACCGTACTTATCTAAGGATTGTGCAAAGGTGGGAAACTTAAAACAGCACAACAGCTTTTCCAGCATCTTTTCGTCAACAGCTACCAATTGGATGTCAAAACATATTTTGCTATGATAAGTGGGCTTTGTAAAAACGGCTTGTTTGATGGAGTCATGATCTTGCTTTTAGAAATGGATAAGAAGGTTGCTCCCCTGACATAATAACTTATAGATAATTATAAGAGCTCTTCTTGAAAGGAATGAAAATGATAAAGCAGAAAAGCTTCTTCGTGAAATAATTTCTAGAGGAGTTATGAAACTTTAAAATAAGGTATGTTGCCTTTTTCCATTGGAACAATTCTTTTGGTCAATTTGTTGGATCTGATTATAAAGATATCTTAGTTTCTTGTTCTCACAATATTGTAATCTTGAAGTAGTATTTATATTAATTTGTAAAGTAGTTTTCATGTATTTCAGTTTAAGATATCTGGATTGGTGTGACTAGCCTTAATTTTGAGTTGCTAGTCATTGTTAATTTGTAGCCTAAAGTGCCTTGATTATTCTAATCCTAAATTGAATTGATTATTCTGCTTGCTCTTTCTTCTACTGCCTGCTCTATTTATTTATTTCGTTTAGTGTAGTCACTACTAGAATTGCCTTTGCTTTCTCAAAGGAACACATTTGCCATCTTAGAATTATCAATTGTGTATGTATACTCCGATTCATCCAGAAAATTTTGATAGTCGGAGCGAAATATATATAACATTATAATAATTTTTATAATAAAAATAATTCAATTAGTATAGTTATTATGAAAAAAACTAAAGCTAATTTTAAAAGAAGAAACACAAATGGATAGATAATATTCTTTCAAGTTGATTTCTAAGAAAGAACACTAATCTTATTTAAATTTGAAAATTGATTATTATAATAAACATCTAATATAAAATTCTCAAATTGGTTATCAAGTGTCAAAAATTGAATAAAAAATTATTGTGAAATTAAATTTAATAATTTAGTAGGAGCAAATAAATATTATTATTATATACTACTCAATAAAATTTCAAATTGTAATAAAGATGCTTATCCCCACACCCACATTAGTGGATCCGTCCCTGCTCCGATCATATGGTTTGTAATAGTTTGCAGTTCTACTGAGCACTTAGAATGATTTTTGTGGTGAAATATTTGGAAAACGCTAACGGTAGTTTGATACTAACTTCTAGTAACTGCCACAAAACAATTACTACTGAATTTGTTGTGGGGAGGGTACAATACGCCACTTCAATCTTTCATCTTTTCTCAAGAAAAAAAAAACGTTATATCAACGACTTTTTTAAAGAATTATGTTCACAACTATATTTAAAGATAAAAAGAAATTAAGATGTATGGCTGTATGCCTTCTAAGAGTTACTAACCCATGAACTAACTTTAACTAAATCTAATTTCTAACTCCTGGCTAATAAGGATATTAGAGTTCCTCAAATCACCTCTTCTCTCATTCATACATTTTAGTTCTTTGAATAAGTTTAACAGAATTTAAAATACAACAATCATTTATTTTATTAAAAATTATTTTCCTTGAGAAACCATGGCAATGACAACACCTATGTTCAAGCATAGACCAACATATAATACAGTGTGGCATAGAATATCACATGGCGAAGAAAATAATTTTCCACAATAACTTTTGTACTATCACCATTGCCATCTTGATGCTGCAAACCCCTCTATTCTCCATCCCAGAGTTCTGCAGGAGTCTTATATGCACCATAAGTTTCATGCACAAATAATCCAGTACCATCAATAACCCTCTCCTGCATGAGTTAAATACCAGTGTTATTTAAAAGAAGCTTCGTTTTATCTTTATTTATTTTATTATTATTATTTACATTCTGACAAACATACTTATTGTTGTGCCAGGCATAAAAAATGAATTATGGCGTCAACAAAAATGCTAGAAGAAAAATAAGTGCCAGGAGAAACTCAAAAACTATTAGATTTTTTTTGAGAGTAGCAGGAAGAATAAATTGCCTAAATATTATAGGATAAGAAGTGTAAGAAAAGATTCACCAAGAAAACTTTGAAGTGGTCAATACATTACCGTTTTCTTTTGTTGAATATTACTGTAAGGAAATTTCTTTGGTGAAAATTAGAATTAGATAAAGAAGGAAGATTTTTACTAAATTTATAAAGAAACATGTGCATAAGCAACCTTCATTATTCACTAAAACTTCACTCTTCACCGTAGCATTACCTTTACGTAATCCATATTACCTTCTAAGAGGTAATCTACATTAACCATGTAGAACCTAATTGGTAGTCTTCCAAACAAGTCATTATAACTTTACCCATAATTTAGAAGATGGCAACATTTCTGGTTGGTAATATGAAATAACAGTAATCTTATTACATAATGTGTTAACCTTCCTCTAGATGATAACAAATTGCAGGGTTAGTGGCCAAAGAATTATGGAAGACTCTTGGACTAGTTGAACGAACCAAACCCAAAGTAGCTATGAAAAAAGTAGATTAAATTTATCACTTGCCTGCTTAATTTCAGAAAACTTGGCCATTAGATCGTCAGGGATAGACCAGTCAAAGACATCAAAGTTGCTCTTGATCCTCTCGTCGTTAGCACTCTTTGGCAGTACACTATGCCCTGCTTGCAGACCCCACCTGAGGGCCACTTGTGCCGGTGTCTTCCCTAACTTATCCGCAACCACATTAAGCACAGGATTCTTAAGGAGGTTATTCTTGTGACCGTTAAATTGAGAACCTAGTGGAGAATATCCCTGGAGAAGGAAATTCAGAAATTCAGAATGGTTCATATGTACACCCATTAGAAGCTGCATCAAATTTATCTTCAACTAGCTCTGGATAACTTCTTTATGTTTCCCAAATAAAAAAAAAAAAAACAATAATTCATTTATTGAATCATCTAGATTTTGAAATAGGTCACTGGATGTTTTGCTTACAGATAGGTGAATTCCTTTGGATTTACAGAATTCATGCAACTTTGGCTGCTGCCATTGCGGATGCAACTCCACTTGATTAACTGCAGGAGGAACACGCGCTATATCCAACAGATCTTGAAGCTTCTTTGAAGAGAAATTACTCACCCCGATAGCTCTAGCCTTGCCAGAGTCGTACATCGCCTCCATCGCTCTCCATGTATTGGGGATGTTTGGTATCGTAAGATATTCAGGCTTGATTCCAACTGATCCCTTTTTCATTTTGACTGGCCAGTGAATCTATGCATAACCAATCAATTCAATTAACAAAACGAAATCGATTAAGCAAATTAATATTTTCTTGTAAGAGCTTCTGTAAGCTACTATTTTGTAATATTTTCTTGTAAGAATGGTACTAAGTATTCAATAACCACTATGATTTCTATAAAAGGGTTCTAGTCGAAACCTTTTTGGTTGTGTAGCATAGAACATCTTAGGCATATATGTATGCTCCATAATGTTCCAAGAATTTCTCATGTACCAAGCAGCATAACTAAAACAATTTCTTTTGAAAAAACAATAAGTAGTGCCTAATCTTCCAAGTCTATAAAAGATAACACATACCAGATAGAGATCTACATAGTCAAGTTGCAACTCTTGTAACGTTTTATCTAATGCTTTTGGTACATCTTCAGGATCATGATCTGTGCACCTGGGTTTATAGTCAAGAAACCAAGTGAACATTACTAAGTAACCAAATGTCTCTAACATTGAGAAATATCACAGCATTCTCAGAAGAATACATACCATAGTTTTGAGGTGATCCATACTTCTTCACGCTTTACAACACCTTCATCAAAAAGCTTCTTGAGAGCAGAACCAATCTACAGAGACCAAGATTCCAATTTTATTTTATTTTTATCTTCAAAGCAAAAAGTTTACTAGCAAACATTAACAAACACATGGAGCACTTCACTTTATCAAAGATAAACAAATTCGCCAGCTAACATAAGCAAATTTTCATGTAAACCAAAAATTAAGAATAAGTCAAAAATCTATAAATAACAGAACATATGCAAGTAAGAGGTAAGATCATAAATTCATAATCATTCAGTAAACTAATGATTATTACCTCTGCTTGATTGCCGTAAGATGAAGCACAATCGATATGTCTGTATCCAACCTGACATGTCAAACACAAAAATTATAATCATAAATTAATAATCATCCACCTCTAGGGTTAGCTCTTCTACTTATAAAAATAGAAAAATAAATGTGAGTGTACCTTGATAGCGGTGGTAACTGCTTTGGCCAAGGCTCCAGGATTTTCAGCCTGAAAAGTTCCTAATCCAACAGAAGGTATCTTGGCACCTGTGTTCAGCTCGAAGAATCTAATTTCCTCCGCCATAATTTCTTTAATTAATTAATTAATTCTCTTCAACGATCACTTGCGTAATCGCTTTGGTGTTTAGTTATTAGTCTGTTTATAGTTTATACAGAAGGAACTTGGAACCTTAGGAGTTAGAAAAGTGAGAAGATGATGTTAGCGCACACGTCAAATAGTGATTGGATAAAGGATAGAGACTAGAGATTAGAGTCTTAAATAGTAATGTGGCCGTTTTAAATTTTAGTAGTAATAAGTAATAACTAGTATGACTCTTCCCATGACATATTTGATAATGAATTAATGATAGTCAATGCATGATACATTTTTGAAGATATCTTTTATTTATTTATTTATTTATCTTAGAGTTATGAGTGAGACTCCAATTCAAGACTTTTAGATAAGGATCGAGAGATTACAATTTAACATAACTATTCACATGTTGAGTCTTCTTAATGTTTAAATTATATTCTTTACGTACTTAATTTTGTTTTTAATTTGAGAAATTGAGTAATGAAATAACATTTATTAATGTGATTGTGCATCTTCTTGTTCGTCTTGTTGGCTTACTTTCCGTTTTGTACAGATCATGAATAATTATATGCAACTGTGCTTATGCATAAAAGGTAAGTATAAATCGATTTGAATCTTTTAAATTTTGAACTTCATTTTAGAGGGTAAAGTGTGATCTCTCACCATTTATTTCATAAATAGGACTAAGAAAAAATACAAGAGAAAAACTATTCAAGGGTGAGAAATCACATTTTATCCTCTAAAATAAATTAAAAAATAAAGCACCATAATACATGATATATCTAAAGAATGACCATCTAAACATGCTAAAAATAATGAGTTTGAATAATATTAAAGTAATATTAGATTAGTTTATTAGGAACATATTCATGAAAAAAATATGTAAGGACATTTTAGAACAACCATACAAAAAAAGCCATTAAATATAGCGTACTAAATATGGTGTGGCACTAGACCAATAGTGAAGTAATAATCTCACCCTATAGATTGGAAACCATTTTTTTTCCAATAATTAGTCAGTATTTTATTTTTTTTTTATTTTTTTTTTCTATATACAATAACAATTTAAACAGTTAATATATATATGAATGCTATCCTACCTTTTCTAAAATAATATGTAAGTTATCCTCTTTGATGTGTCATATTTTAATTGGGTGTTTATTTTAACCTGAGTTACTTTAATCTTATGAGAGTTAATAAAATCTTGGAAGATAGTGACGGCTTGACAGAAGATGAAAATGGAATACTGAATAAGACGGTGATATTTAGGAAGCACAACAATGACAACAAAGGAGTGGGGATGAGTAAACGCAATTAGAGAGAATTGGAGTACCTTTTCTGGAAGAATGATTTGGGAAGAGAAAACAAGACACGGGTGATGCTTGGGAGGCGTAACGACGAGGATGAAGGAGTACAATGGGGAGGAGTAAACGTAATTAGAGAGAGTTTGAGTACTTTTTCTTGGAGACTGATTTGGGAAGAGAAAATAAGACATCCAATAAAACAGTGATGTTTGGGAGGCGTAATGACGACAACGAAGGAGTGAAGAGGAGTAAACACAATTAGAGAGAGTTGGAGTACCTTTTCTAGAAGAATGATTTGAGAAAAGAAAATGAAACACCAATGAGACGGTGATGCTTGGGAGGCGCAACGACGACGAAAGAGTGGAGAAGGTAACTCAAGTTAAAATAAATACCCAATTAAAATATAACACATCAGAGAGAGTAACTTACATGTTACTTTAGAGAAGGTATGATAGCATTCACCATATATATATATATATATATATATTAGATTTTTTCTAGTTAAAAAAAAGTTAATTTTCAAACAAAATAATATTAATTGGATAACAAAGAATTGCTAAATCACGTTTTCTAATTGTAATGATTAAGAAAAAACCTTTCCGCCAAAATTATCCTTTTTTTAATGGAAAAGTATACGTTGCCAAGAGAAGAGTCTGCCAACTATTACCAACACAAATTAAAAAAATTTAAAATAATTTCAAATGGCTTAAT
>NC_029786.2:86892948-86926762 GCF_000816755.2 Arachis ipaensis
GAACTTTGAAAGAGTAGCCCGCGACACCAACCCGATCACGAGATTCTAATCCTAGTTCTCATTGCCGACCATGTCTCCTTCCATTGTGGAACATTTCTAGTCACCGGGACGCCGCCGTAACCATTCGACGGGGACCGCCTCTCCTCCGGATCCCACTTGGGTGCACCAACAGCCCCGTGGAAGAGAACCACGACGTCAGTGCATGAAGGTGTCGCGGAACCCTCTGATCCTCAACCATCCCCGGTAATCTCTCCGTCCTCAAGTCGTTTACGTCAACTTGAATCTAAAATCGTCGTTCGATTTGTGACACAGACCCTTCCTCGAGAGCCCATTTTCGGTCACCGCAATTCCCTGCTTGACGGCGATTGTATTACATTTCGTCCATGGATCCATCAATTTGCGATGAAGCATCGTATGACACTGCATATGATGTGCGTGATCATTCTAATTTCACCGACCTTAATGTTCCATCTCTGAGTGAAGATGATACACCACATGTGGACAAGGTAATTTATGTGTTAGTAACGCATGTGTCTATGCCTATCTGCAACTTGTTTTTTATGTGTTTATTGTTGAGATATTAGTAGTGATACACTTTGTTGTAAGGGTTGTGATTTCGTTTGTTTAATTAGAATTGGTGTGGATATTCTTTCGTTCAATAATGCTAGAACAATCATAAAATGATGCTACTTTTACTACTTGTGATGTGTTTTATTATGCTTTTGTTCACCATGTTGAGATGATGGTTGCAGCTTTGAGTAATTTTTTTTTCTATTTTTTTTATGCTTATGATCATGGATATTGATGTTTTGTATTAGCTTAGTTTTGGTTGTTTAATATAGGTATTGTCAAAAGATAAGTGGTTATTGGAAGTGTTTTTATGAGTGTCGAATGGTCGATGTTTATCTTCTTTGTTGATATGTGCTCGGTTATCAATTCCAGGAGAAAGAATCTGTAGACGAAATTCAAAAATAGCATGGTGACACAGCGGGATTTCGCTCTTGGTGCATCTGATATTCGAGGTCCTTCAAAGGTTTCAACGAAGGGTCGGCCAAGAATGAAGAAGCTTGGGTCTGAGCTCGACAATTCCATCAAGAAATCCATGCAAAGAAAGAAGAAGAATCCACCGCCGGTATGTGTTTATCATTTCGTAAGATTTGAACCACTTGTTAACATGACTAGTTGGATAAAGTTGAAATTGTTATTCACTTTATATTTATGCATGTTTGTTATTGTTAGGAATTTAATGCAGCAATGAATCCAGATATAGTGAGGGGTTCTGCTGGGAGAGCGAATGAAGTACACGAACATGACAGTTTCTTATCTTTGTTAAACTCATTTCAGTATTCTTAGGAGAATTTTGATTATAGAATTAGACCGAGATATTCCTTTCTTTATTAGTAACTTTTTCCACTTATCTTTGACATAGTATTCAAGTTTTTTATGTAATAAACATTGTTAAGCCGAGGATATATCATTACTTATTGAGTTTATGTATCCACTAATATTCTCATACCGTTACAAGTTTGTTAAGTTTGAATTTGATTCACAAAATAGTCGTAACTGTTATGTCCTATTGGTGTGGAGGTCAAATGCCAATAAATTTATTTGATTTAAGCTGCATTTCATTTTGTTTTGCATTTTGTAGAACTCATACTGAATCAAATAAAGTATTCGTTGAATCGTTCCATCTAAGATAATATAAAATACTAACATAACACATAAGACACATCCATATTAGGCAACTCCAAAGAAGACATGACGGAATTTGACGCGAGCCCTGGAAGATACATTCCGGGATTACATGAAAACACGAGAGACACATTCGTGTAAGACACCTCTAGAAGAAGACACATCCATATATAGACACTTCCTAAAAAATCACTGCTAAAAGATACCTCCAGTACAAGACACATCCATCTACGGACACCTCCAGAAAGTCACAGCAGAAGACACTTCCAGTAGAAGACACATCCATCTATAGACACCTCCAAAAAAGTCACTGCTAAAAGACACTTAGTAGAAGACACATCCATCTATAGACACCTCCAAAAAGTCGCAGTAGAAGACACCTCTCCCAGAAGACACTTCTTGCAGAAGACACATCCATATGTAGACACATCCGAAGAACTCACAACAGTAAGTCACTTTCCTCGAAAGACACATCATAAGTTAAACAACGGATCAAACGAGTCATAGGTAAAAGACACTTCTCCCAAAAGACACATATGAGAAAAGACACCTGCCAACAATACACCACTAAGATAGACACTTCCACCATACCATAGTTCTGTTTTTAGTCAACTGCGAAGAATACATGACTAACAATACATGGCTAAAAAAAGCAGAGACATCCAGAGACAACATCTAGGAACCTCGACAGGTTTATTCACTAACAATAAAAATACTTCAAAACGCCGAAGTTGTTTAGCCTGTGCACAAAATTATCCGAAACCAATGTGCAAAAGACAGAATTCTTATCTACAAGACATACATTATCGTTGAATTAACCAACTAAGTACATCAATGTTCAAAGTGTAACTACCCGTAAACAGAATAGGAATCCATAAGAACTAGTCACATTGTGTAAGACAAGTAAAATATCTAATCCCAACAAAATATAGCATAGGATGTGAGGATATTCCCGCTCAAGGTAAACACGGATGTAACATGGAGCCTTTTTCTTCCAATGTTTATCTCCTTCTGGTTGTCCTTTTCTTCGGCTTTCCTTCAGCTCGTCGTAGAATACTCTTTGTATCAGGTGCTGTGAATGGTGTCCTAACCTCCATACGTTTGTTCCTTGGTTGGTTGCGACGCATAGGAGGTCGAGCACGGCTGTCAAGGGCATGCAAGGCATCTCCCATGGATGTATTTTTGTGACATAGGATGATCCTAAGTAGGACCTTCTATTGTGTTCTCCAAAGCCAACTAAGCTAGAATTAAAAAAAAAGAAAGAAATAAAGCCAACATATAAGTACCTCTTTAAGTGGAACGAATAGCAAAAAACACTAAAAACACCCACACAAATCCAGATTAGGATAATCGAATTTGTAAGACCAACTGTGTAACACCTAGATGTATAGTAACATATTCGAGCTGAGTACGCAAAAAAAAAAACTCCAAGACACATTTCACAAAAGGTGCATGTGATCACAGTACACACAACTATAGCATCAATATGCAACATTGCACCTGTCGCTCGGTGAACCATGAAGCAACCAACTATTTACAAAAAATTTATATAAATCTTAAGGCATTTTTTTGAACAAAAAATGAGAACAGCAATTATTTAAATGGCAACGTATCGAATCTGAGCATGGAAAAAAACTTTTATCCACATTTCAACAAGCCTAATTATGCTCAAGACATACATCAATTTTTAAGTGAATTTGCTGTTCTGTGTGTCATAGGAAACTTCAGCACGACACACAATAAGGTATGCAAAGTAAAAAAAAAAAAAAACAGCAAATGTGTTGACGATGAAATCACAACTCACAAGCATTAATTGAAGAACAAGCAAATATGTTTTTAAAGATAATTTTTTTTAACTAATTATTAAGTGAATTATTACTTGATGCACAAAGGATTTATTAACCGCAAGGTTACTTTTATAATTCTTTCTTATTTTTACAAAGCAAAACAAAAAATAGGAATTTATAAACCGAATTGATTATTCCGTCAAGCTACTCGAAAAAGCAAAAAGATTTAATACTAGTTACTACTGTTGTGTGTGTCATAATAAAACTAGGCACAAGACACACTAACTTATGCATTTTTTCCAAACTTCAAATGTGTATGTATTATATCTAGATACAATTCAAGCTAAGTTGTAATTTTAAGAAGTAATCAGAAGACACATCCAAGGTAGATAATTACCCTAAAGTAAGGTGATTAGGCTCACAGTGGCAATCTAATGCATCAAATATAGTACATATATGGCTAGATATAGAAGAAAAAAATATACCATATTAAAAGAAACTGTCATAAGGAGGTGATATACTTACTGTTGAATAATTTAATAGGCACATGCTTCACAAAATAAACTGTTGTATACTAAATTAAATATATCACTAAATTATACATGAGAATAATAAAACCAAAACATGGGAGAAAAGCAACAAAAAAGTTGACAATAGCAACACTATTATATAACAGGGGGACCACAAATATGTTCCAAATTTCACATGACAGTCAAAATCCGTCCAACAAAAACCATATTAGTGATCAGGACAACAGCATTTTTTCCATATAATCGTGACATCACTATGATAATTATATATCTAATTTTCATTACAAATTATTTAGACTTAGAAAAATTAGCCTACACTACTGACATTTGAGTAAAATTGACAGTAACAGGAGTTTGTATTAAAATGCTACTTTATATTTGGAAAAAGACAAATCAATCTTCTAATATATTGTGTCTTTTCCTTTTTCATATAGTTTATCACAGCATATTAAATCATGTTAACTTGGGAACCATATCAACAACAAAAACAGTTACTTCACAATTTCTATTTTTCTAAATGAAACATGCAATAGACACAGCACCATTATTGACTCAATCTCAACTCCAATTTATTGTTCACAAATGACCTCTAGCACCAGCAATTAGTGAAAACCATGAAGACCCACTTACCTTTTGTTGCATCAGTGTCAAAGGGAAGACACTGTGAGGCGGGCTCGAACTCGAGACAGGGAGCGACGCTGGGTTGGCAATGCGGCGGGCAAAGAGTTTTGGGAATGCTATTGTCTCCATGAGGCTGGAACAGTCCCGCTACAGCGTGTCTCGAGGCGGAGCTACGAAACGGCGTCGCGTTGAAGGTGTTACGTGTGGATGCATCTTCAAAGCGCATCCGACATCAACATGCAGCGGCGCCGGGGTCACTTGGGCGGCTGTGGGACCGTTCTTGTTAGTGGCGGCATATTGTTTCCCGGCGGCGTTGACTCCGTTGACAAAGGCGACAGGCGACGACTGCAATCCAACGTCTTTTGCGGCGCTGAAAGTGGAGTTGGGGAAGTGGGGGTGTGTCTCAACGGTAATACCAAGAGAAAGGGGGTAAATTAGGATAAGAAGAGTAAACAAGTAGTTTTGAGATTAATCTGAGTTAATTTAGGATGTAATTTTTTGAATAAGTGGACTTTGTAAACCAGCCCAATAATTATTGGTAAATATTGGCAGATTTTATCTTGATAACGTAACACGATTATTTTCTAATCTATCAAATTAAAGATTAATGTAAGTCCTAATTTTCCTGTTCTTGATTCTATATGTTTATACAAATACTTTTCTATTATATAACAGTATAATACTAACCAGACACAAAAATTGTCATTGGCATTTGCGTTCTCTAATTATATTACAATAGAAAAATATTTCTTCCATTATCTTTTCCTTTTATCTATTTATTTTAGTATCAATATGTCTCGATTTTCCTTCTCTCATCTCCATACAATTTTTTTTTCCTTTTATTATCGTCCTCCTCCTGCCTCCACCATAACGTTATATTATTTTAATAATATTATATCTTTTTTATTAGATTGAATATTATTAAGTGTGTTACGACCTGGCCCAAATTCACACGGGTCAACCCGACCCGAGTTCCCTCCGGCCCAGCAACACGCCCTCCACCCGACCCAGACACGCGTCCCGTACGGCTTGCACACAGCTGTGGGACAGCGTCCTTGAGGGTATGGGCCTGTCCACTTGAGGGGCCCACTACTGACATGTATATAAGGGGGAGACTAGCTCTCCCCCCGAGGTACGTCACATACTCTATCACCCTTTCCACCTGCACACCTTACTGACAAGAGTGTCGGAGTGGTGAGAACGACGAGTCGAGAAGAACTGCCCGAGGACCCGTCATAATAGGAGCGACTCCTTTCCACCGTTCCGTACTCGAGGTCCGACTACCGAAACACTTCGACAAGACGACAGACATGAAGTATGACGGAACGCAAGACCCCATGGAACACTTGACGGCCTTTGAGGCCAGGATGAACCTAGAAGGAGTGGGTGACGAGGTCAGATGTCGCGCTTTCCCGGTCACCTTAGCGGGCCCGGCAATACGGTGGTTCAACAACCTCCCGCAAGGCTCGGTGACCCAATTCTCCGACATCAGCCACGCCTTCTTGGCTCAGTTCACGACTAGGATTGTCAAAGCCAAACACCCAATAAATTTGTTAGGGGTGACACAGAGACCCGGAGAGCCGACCAGGAAGTACCTGGACCGTTTTAATGACGAGTGCTTGGAAATTGACGGTCTGACGGACTCGGTGGCAAGTTTGTGCTTAACGAACGAGCTCTCGAATGAGGACTTCAGGAAACACCTCACCACAAAGCCCGTCTGGACAATGCAAGAGATCCAGTGCGTGGCCAAAGAATACATCAATGACGAGGAAGTCAGCCGGGTTGTGGCTGCCAATAAACGGCAGCCCGCCTACAACCAAGCCCGGCACTTTGAAGCCAGAGAAAGACCAAAGGAACATGCCAGGGACGGCGGTCCGAGTAAACCACCCAAACCGTTCCCCCGAGTTGGGAAGTTCACCAACTACACCCCCTCACGGCATCGATCACTGAAGTTTACCAACAGATAGCAGAAAAAGGGATACTGTCGAATCCCCGACCACTGAAAGACAGGACGGGAGGAAACAAGAACATCTACTGCGAGTATCACAAGGGTTACGGGCACAAGACCCAAGACTGCTTTGACCTAAAGGACGCCCTCGAGCAAGCCATCAGGGACGGCAAACTCGCCGACTTCTCCCACCTTATAAGGGAACCAAGGAGACGCAACCGGGACCACGACAGCGAAGATAGATCCCGACCAACGAGGCGACGACAAGAACCAGAGGGTGACGACCACGGTCTCACGGTGGTAAACGTGGTGACGGCCAGGAATACCGCCCCGAAGTCGAAATCGGCACAGAAGAAAGATGCCAAGGTCCTAGCGGTCTCCACCTCACCCGTTAGAAGTCTTAAGGGTCTCCCACCTATCTCTTTCGGCCCGGAGGACCAATGGTTCGACGAGGTGCCGGGAAGTCCGCCCATGGTCATCACGGCTAAGGTCGGAACTGGCCTCGTCAAACGAATCCTGGTAGACACGGGGGCAGACTCAAATATCATGTTCCGTGGGATCCCTCAGGGGCGACTTGGAAACGGCGGTCGCTTGCGACCACGCCAGCCTTTCTCTCAGGAAAAAATCCAAAGAAGCGTCAGGGGTCTTCCTGGCCGACCTGGATGCCAGAGTAGACGACAAACCCAGACCAGAGCCAGAAGGAGACTTGGAAAAGTTCAGAGTCGGCGAGGAGGACGATAAATTCACATTCATAAACAGAAACCTCCCCCACGAGATAAAGGAGCCTTTGATGGAAATGATCAGGGCCAATGCCGACCTCTTTGCCTGGATGCCTGCCGACATGCCCGGGATAGATCCCCAGCTCATGTCGCATCACCTGGCCGTGAAGGCAGGAGCCAAACCAGTGGCCCAGAGAAGGAGAAAAATGTCGCAGGAAAGGGCGGAAGAGGTGGCCAAGCAAACGGCCAGCCTCCTAGAAGCGGGATTCATCCGGGAACTGGACTACTCGACTTGGTTGTCGAATGTAGTTCTGGTTAAAAAACACAATGGGAGGTGGAGAATGTGTGTGGACTACTCTGACCTCAACAAGGCCTGTCCCAAGGACTGCTACCCCCTGCCTAATATTGATGCACTTGTCGACGCAGCGGCAGGGTTCAGGTATCTAAGCTTCATGGATGCCTACTCAGGGTATAATCAGATACCGATGCACCGACCCGACGAGGAAAAAACGGCGTTCATAACGCCAGGGGGCATCTATTGTTACAAGGTAATGTCGTTTGGTCTAAAAAATGCTGGGGCCACGTACCAAAGGTTGATGAACAAGATATTCAGTGAACTCATGGGCAAAACAGTAGAAGTCTATGTGGATGACATACTCGCAAAGACCGCACGACCCGACGATCTCCTGAGCTCCCGAAGGTTAAGACAATACTTCCAGAGTCACCGTATAGTTGTGAGGACAGATCAGGCGATTCGGCAAATACTGCAAAAACCTGATTTGGCTGGTAGAATGATGACCTGGGCCATCGAGCTCTCACAATATGACCTACAGTATGAGCCCCGACATGCAATCAAGGCCCAGGCAATGGCAGACTTCTTGGTGGAGGTAACGGGGGACCCTCCCGAGGAAACGGGGACACGGTGGAGGCTTCATGTGGACGGAGCCTCCAACCAAACGTCCGGAGGAGCAGGGGTCATCTTGGAAAGCCCAGCAGGGGTCATCTATGAGCAATCGACCAAGTTCGAGTTCCCAGTGTCGAACAACCAAGCAGAATATGAGGCTCTCCTGGGTAGACTAATGCTGGCTCGGGAAGTCGGGGCGACGAGGGTCGAAGTATGCAGCGACTCCCAAGTCGTCACCTCACAGGTAAACGGAAGCTACCAAGCCCGGGACCCCCTCCTCCAAAAATACTTGGAAAAGGTTAAGGAAATGACAAGCCAGTTCCAGGAGGTCATCGTCCAGCACGTTCCAAGAGAAAGGAACACGCGGGCAGACCTCCTGTCGAAGCTGGCGAGCACAAAGCCAGGATCGGATAACCGGTCGCTCATCCAAGGCATGGTGAAGGAACCAACGGTCGCCCTCCACTTGACGGAGTCGAGCGCCTCATGGCTGGACCCCATCACCAACTTCCTGGAACTCGGCAAGTTGCCCGAAGATGAGAAAGCAGCCAAAGCTTTAAGAAGGGAGGCGGCCAGATATGCAATCATACAGGGACAACTATTCAAAAAGGGACTTAGCCAGCCCCTATTGAGGTGTTTGCACCCCGACCAAACGGACTACATGCTTAGAGAAGTCCATGAGGGGTGTTGCGGACACCACATCGGGGGCAAAGCCCTAGCAAGGAAGCTCATCCGAGCAGGATACTACTGGCCGACAATGATGAAGGACTCAAAAGAATTCGTCAGAAAATGCACGAAGTGTCAACAAAACGCCAACTTCCACAAGGCACCGGCCTCCGAGCTAAGCTCGCTAACGACTACACGACCTTTTGCACAATGGGGAGTCGACCTCCTGGGACCTTTCCCGGTCGGCCCAGGACAAGTCAAATACCTCATTGTCGCCATTGACTACTATACCAAATGGGTGGAGGCTGAACCACTAGCCACGATATCGTCCTCCAACTGCCGAAAGTTCATGTGGAGGCAGGTGATAACCCGTTTCGGTATCCCGGAGGTCATTATCTCGGACAACGGGACCCAGTTCACCAACAAGAAGTTCATGGAATTCCTTTCTGGCCTGGGGATAAAGCAAAAGTTCTCCTCAATAGAACACCCCCAAACAAACGGGCAGGTAGAGGCCGCAAACAAAGTCGTCCTCCTTGGTCTAAAGAAGCGCCTAGACAATAAGAAAGGAAGCTGGGCTGACGAACTCTCCTCCGTCTTATGGTCTTACCGGACAACCGAGCAAAGCGCTACGGGGGAAACTCCCTTTCGCCTAACATACGGGGTCGATGCGGTGATACCAGTCGAAATCGGCGAATCGAGCCCCCGACTATTGCTCGCGGGCATGAGCGAAGCGGTCGAGAAAGACCTGATTGAGGAAACGAGGGAGATAGCTCACCTAACAGAAACGGCGCTGAAACAAAGAATAGCCCTGCGTTACAACGCAAAAGTCCTCAAACGAGATTTCGAGGAAAGGGACCTCGTCCTGCGACGCAACGACATCGGCGTCCCGACCCCAGGGGAAGGCAAGCTGGCGGTAAACTGGGAAGGACCCTACAGGGTAAGGGAGGTACTCGGCAAAGGTGCTTACAAGCTCGAAAGACTCGACGGCAAGGAAGTACCCAGAACATGGAATGCGGGTAGCCTAAGAAGGTTCTACCCATGACCAGACGATTCACCGAACTGAGAACTTAAAGAAATAAGTAAATACCCGCTTTGTCCAGATGACAATCTACCTTTTTATCTTGTCAAATATCCACCATATTGGTTAAATTCCCTGGCTAACGATTAACTCATACTTGGTTAATTTGCTTTTTACTCATGCTTGTCTACTTGTCTACTTTTTTACTTCTTCCCTACGTGCGACGCACACGAGCGCGTCTTAAAACGGCAGACCGGGACTGATCACCCCGGGGGCCATCTTAGTTACGGCCAAAGCAAACTGCGACGACAACACGACTACGGCAATCCAAGCCATAACTATCGCAAAACGGGAAAACGGGCGCGAGCCCCCCAAGAGAAATAACAACAAATACAATAAACGACGACCCGGCCAAACGACCAAATAAGTATAACTTATAAAGAGTCAAAACAAAGAACGAACAACAGGTTGTTCAGCAAATGCATTACAAAATATCCTAAGTTACAAGACTTCACTTCCTCGGCATGTCAACAATCTTTCCGTCCTGGATAGTCTTGAAAACGCCAATTGACGACGTGTCGAAATCAGGAGCTGCGATCCTCAGCTGAGCCTTCAGGGCATCTTCGGTCATCAAGATAGCATTCTTCCCTTGCTCCTTGGTCACCTTAAGCTTCTTCTTAAGCTCAGCGGCCTCTGCTTTAGCGGCCTTCGCCTCCGAGACGGCCTGCTCCCGCCCTTTTTCCAAGGCGACAACCCGACCCTGAGCGGCGTTCAGTTGACCCTCCAATGTCATCTCGCGCTCAAGAAGCCGGGCCACGGTCTCATCGGACGCCTTCAACCTCTCCGCAACAAACGACGACTTCTCCTCAGCAGCGCTAAGCTTTCCCCCCATCTCGGACAGTTGACCCTGGAGGAGTTCAACTTGAGCCTTAAAGTCATTGTTCGCCTTAACAGAGGACTCAAGCTTCCTCCAAAGCGCCTCCATACCGGATAACTCGAATTCGGCCTTCCGAGCTATCACGGCCCCACGAAGCAAGGTGCGATACATCCACCTCGCCTGCCCGGACAGTTCGGTCTCGTGAAAATGCTCTTCTGTCCCGGGTATCAGTTGGGAGTCAATGAATTTGGTAGCATCAAAGTTCCTCTCCATTATGGTAAGGGCCCCTTCCGGGCTGGAAGACATCTTTCGCTTCTTGGGAGTATGGATAAGCTCCACATCACTATCCGGATGAGGGGTGAGAGTCACGTGCCCATCAGCGGACCCTTCCTCGCGGGTAGGGGAAACCTGACCCCCTACAGCCTGTTTTCCCGACGTTTCGGTATCCCGGGGAGAAGGCGCAGCCTGATTCTCCTTCTCCCCTGAAGGACCCTCCGACTTACCGACGTCCTTCTCATCGGCATTCTCGTCATCACTTGCCTCAAAAAAGGTCTTCATCAGATTCTCAAGACCGGTCACGGTGGCAGACATTTCCACTGCAACAAACAACAGGCACGTTAGTCGTTAGATCGGAAAGAGAAAAACAACGACAAAGAAACATAGGCAAACAAAGAAGACAACTCACGAATATAGCTCCTGGCGGCCTCCCGTTCACCCATAAGAAGATGTGGGTTCACGGGGTTCTTTTCAAAGATAGCAAAAAGGACGTCGGCTATCTGCTTATCTACAGCCGACAACCTTTTGTACGTCACTTTGATGAAAGGATTCGACCCCGCGCCAAAACTCCAGTAAGTCTGGATAAGGCGCTCCGCCTCTAACGACAACCAGAAGGGATGACGACCCTTGACGGGATGAACCTTGAAGTACTTATCTTTAAAATCGTGGTAGGAGTCCTCAAAAAGGCCAAAAATCTTCCTACCCTGGGCAGAACGGAAAGAAAGAAACCCCTTTCTCGCCTTCCCCTGTTTGGAGGGGTTGGTAAGGTTGAAATAAAAGAGAAAAACGTCCACCGACGCCGGCAGCTCCAAGTACTCGCAGACCATTTCGAAGCAGCGGATCGAAGCCCAGCTGTTCGGATGAAGCTGAGACGGGGGGACGGATATCCGGTTCAGAAGCGCCATTTGAAACTCGGAGAACGGTATCCGAACGCCAACTTGCGTGAACATGGACTTATAAAACCAGATCCAATCGGGGACACGAGGGGAGTGAAAATTGAGCTCATAAATACGCTCATGGGGAGCAGGGACAATGGCCTCGTAGTTGGCCTCTTCGTCAGTCCCCCCACACAAGTAGCCGGCTTGCCGGAACTCGGTCAACTCCTCCAAGCCCATCTGGTTGGGTGAGCTCCTTATATCGTCGGTCACCCAAGCATACGGGTCGTAAGCCGCACCAGATCCGGAAGACCGGGAAACAACGCGAGGCATACCTACAGCGGGGTACCACTCTGTTAGTCTATGAGGTCGGGAGCCCGAAAAAACTCAGAAACTACGCCTTTTCAACTCAATCGTGACCAAACACGGCTAAAAACTACGCCTACCACATAAACCACCCAAAAACCTATCCTAGAATGGTACCCCTCCCCTAACTCACCTACCCCAACATTGAAAAACCTTTCGGCAAAAATAAACTAGCCATGCAACAAACGCAAGCAGCAATCGCACAGACCTCGCGCACCGCTGACCGGCAGTCCACGACTTGACGAGCCCCTACCATCATCCCGGATCACAACCCAAATCGTTCATCAACCGACATACCGAACAAAGTGTATACCATAAGAGCGATTTTTAATTCTAATAAAGAGAAATTAATTTTACCAAATTCATATACTATTTGACTGCATTATTTGGTTTAGAGAAACACTAAAAATATGAGACATGAACACTAAAATACATAAACAAAAGAAATGTCTTTGTATTTTATTTGATAATAAATTAAATACAAGATATACAAGTTATTAAAAACCTTTTGTAAAATACTAATTTAACAATGGAAAATAAATTTGAGAATTTAATTGACAACCAAAATTACTCTTAAACTGTAAAAGTGTACATATAAAAAAATGTGAGTATAAAATATGTTGTCTGAAATATCCTTTTTATCCTTTATATATATATATATATAGGTGAATGCTACTCAACCCCTCTAAAATAATATGTAAGTTATCTTTCATTATGTGTCACATTATAATTGGTCCTTATCTTAACTATAGTTGGGGCGCCAACGTCATTGCCATCTATTGCCCTCCCACACAACCTCTCTTCTCAGTATAGCCAGCGCCTTTTTTAAATTTAATAACCAAATTAACCATTAATTATGTGGGTAAGAAGTGATCCATGGCAAAAAGAGGCGCTGGCTATACTGGGAAGAGAGGTTGTGTGGGAGGGCAGTAGATGGCGATGACGTTGGTGCCTCAACTATGGTTAAGATAAAGACCAATTACAATGTGACACATAATGAAGGGTAACTTAATCAATTTAGAGGGTAACTTACATTAAATTTTTTTTAATGTAAGTTACATTAAATTTTTTTTAACATAATCAATTGTCAATACCTTGATTAATTAACTATGATGAGAGGTAAGCACGATTCCTGATTTAAAACCATACAATTCTTAAAGACTAATCCTAGTTAATTTTATGTCACTTATTAAGATTAGTTTTAGACACTTGAAGAATTATGAAAAGAAGTTTCAAATTGATTTCAGTTATTAACTTTTTTAAGGTAATAAAGGAATTCAAGTTAAATTAAAATTATTTTTTAATACATTCTAATCTTTAATATGAAGAATGAAACTTGCTTCTTAAATAAAACATTAATACATTAATCAAAAGTAAAAAAACAATAATATAAATCCATCAAAATAAACAAAGCTTCTAATCTTAATAAAAGAAAATTAGTTACTCATAATTAAGAGCGAAAACATACTGTAAAGTAATAAAAGATAAGATGTTTTCGGAAGAATTCTTTGAACTTATTTATATTCTAACATAAACCTAACTTTTAAATTTCAACAAATCAAATATTTCCTAATCAATCTAAATTAAAAGTGATCTTCTCATTATAACTAAAATTCAAACAGAATAATTCTTTAGTGTTTGGTTTTTATCAAAATCATGGGCTAGCATGTGATCTTAGGCTTGGCGTGGCACTTGGTACGTAGGAGTGGTGTTGCACGCCTTCGTCCTTGGAGGCTGCTTTTAGTCTTGGCGTAGCACTTGAGAAGTGGGGTGGTGTTGCACTTACAAGTTTTATTTGATCTTGGCGTGGCACTTAGTGGAGTGGCATGAGACTCCACTTTCTTGATGATGGTCGAAGGCATGTAACGCCAAGGCTTGGGCCTTGTTGGTGGTGGTGCGAGCCGAAAGTCGGTTTAGAAATTTTTTAAGTGTAAAGATAACGTTGCGAGTATAGTCTCAACTGACACAGTGACTTACAACTAAAGTTTGATTCAAAGGGTATGTCACAATCAAAACAAATATCAATTGGGAGTTTGAAGTTTCGAATCGTCTCCCACGAAGCTAATGATTTGAGTGCACAAGTTTAGTTCTGAAATCGGAATTTCAATGATAGAGCAGAAAATTAAAGAATCAAAGAACAATAAAAATACAATTAATGAAGTAATAAAGGAATTAAAGAACAACCAATGCAAGTAAAGAAAAAGAGGCAAAATTAAGCTAAGTGAATTGTGATTCAAGACATAAATAGAACCTTGGCTTGGATTGAGTTAAGGAATCCTTTCCTTGTCATAACTACAACTATGGTAATAATTATAATGGATTAATCTCACCTAGTTAATCCTTAACATCGAAAAGTAAGTCAAGCGAGTATAATTGTTCTTAATCCACAAATCCTAGCTAACTTACTAATTGTCTTAGTAAAAAGTTAGCGTTAGTGGAAACAATAACAACTAACAACCCAAGAATCACCATTAAATATTGAACATTATGACTCTAGGACCCTATATATATGTTGCCCCAAGTCAAGGAGTGAAAATTCACTCAATTTTCAATATTGACATTTTCACAAACACTTGGTGGGCATAATCACAAAACATAACAAAATTACAAAAATACTTAAAACTATGAACAATCAATGAACAAAATCAACAATGATAACTCAAATAAACATGTAATAATCAATAATCATTAATTTCATCCACTAGAAATCAAAATTGCAAAAGTTTATATATTTATTAACAAAGTGACTTAAACTATAAGAAAGTATAGCACAAATATTGTAATAAAAGAGAAAATAAAAAAATACTTACAATGGAAGCAAGTTAGAACCCAATATCAAAATGAAATTGCAAGCTTGTAAAATAAATTCCAACTAAACCCTAGAAAATTTGAGTGAAAACCTAAGAAAAACTAAAGAATTGGGCCTCCAAACTTTTAAAATCTTGAGTCACGTAACTTTTTAATGAAATCACGCGTTGGGACTTGTGCGTACGCACACTTGCTGATTTTTAACTTGTGCGTACCCACTCTAGAAAGCTCTTCTCCTTTGTTTCTTCATATTTTCTCCCACTTGCATGCTTCTCTTCCTTTCTTATCAAACCACTCTTACCCATTGTACCTGAAATCACTCATCAAAAACATCACGACATCGAATGGAATAAAAGAGAAATAAAATTAATTAAATTAGGCATAAAAAACATGTTTTCATATTTAGACACAATTTAGAGAGAAAACATAAAAGCATGCTATTTAAGTAAATAAATGTGAATTTATGTGATGAAATTCATTCAATTCAATCCAAACTTTACCATAAAATATGGATTCATCAGTGGCGTTACACGCCAAGGTTCTTTTGGTCCCTGGAGCTTTGGCTTCTTGCTTGGCGTTTAACACCCTTGAAGTGGTATTGCACGCCATGGTTGGGGGCTCCCCTAGAGTTTGGCCCAGCATGGCATTTGGGAAGGGCGTGGGATGCCATTCTCTTGTGGAGGCCGAAGGTGTGTAATGCCAACGTTTAGGCCTTGTTGGCATTACACGCCATGGTTCCATGGTGCTTTAATGGTGTTGCACGCCACTTTAGCTCTTGGTTTCTTGGGCATTGGCTTCTTGGAACCTCCTCTGCTTGCTCCTTTGGTTCTCTGTGTTCTTGCCTAAAATCTTTAAGAATCTCTTGAACACCTCATAGCTCGAAACAACTCCACATAAAATCAATGAAGTCACAAGAATCTAAATTATAGTAAGAAAATTACTAAGTTTATTAAGAAAAATGTTAAAGAAAATAGCTAAAGATACTAATGTATCACAATACCAAACTTAAGAATTTACTTGTTCCCAAGCAACAAAAAAATTATGAACAAATGATTCTCTAAGTTGGAGAAAGGAGACACGTCAGCATTGTCGCAGACAGAGAGTTGGCAAGCGGGTAGGAGAGCGCGGGCATGGGTCGGGTTGGACGGGGGCTGGAGTGGATCCGCGTGGGTGCTGGTTTCGACATGTGGCGCTGTTTGGTGCCGTTGATCCTAGGTGTGGATCCAACGGTTCTGGATGGCATCTGTAGAGAGAAGAACTTGAAGTGGTTACCAGTCTTCTGGCGGCGCGTGAGGGAGCGTTCGGCGGCGAGTCTGGTGGCGTTAGAATCTTGACGAAGAGATGAACACGATGGTGACGATTCAAAGCGTCGGAAAAGAATCGAAAATCGGGAGCAAAGAGCACTGCCAAAAGAGAAAAACAAGGGGGCTATGAATGAATTTTCATGGAGAAAAAAAGAAACATATGTTCTTGATACCATGTTAGAAATAAGAAAGTAATCTGAAGTGTGTATTATTAAGTGAGTTGAAAGGTACAATATATAGGGGTATATATAGGTGATAGAAGAATCAAAGTAATAAAAACATACAATCCTATAATTAATATACAGATATTCTATATAAATATAAATGATACTAATTGATCCAAATTTATTCTAATTTATTCTTTAACACGCTCTTTGTAAAGAAAAATTTAAAATATTTTATTTCCTATGACAATAGCAACAAATTAATTTTTTCATCCACATAAAATCAATGAAGTCATAAGAATCTCAATTATAATAAGAAAATTACTAAGTTTATTAAAAAAATGTTAAAGAAAATAGCTAAAGATGCTAATGTATTACAATACCAAACTTAAAAATTTGCTTGTCCTGAAGCAACAAAAGAATTATGCACAAAGAATCCTCTAAGTTGGAGAAAAGGAGACGCGTTAGCGCTGACGCGGACATGGAGCTAGCAAGCTGGTCGGAGAGCGCGGGCCGGTTTGGGTTGGACGCGGGTTGGAGTGCGTGGGTGTTGGCTTCGACACATGGCGCTGTCTGGTGCTGTTAATGCTGGGCGTGGATCCAACGGTTCTGGATGGCGTATGGGGAGAGAAGAACTTGAAGCGGTTACCGGTCTTTTAGCGTCGCGTGAGGGAGCGTCTGGCGGCGGCAGGTAGCGAGTCTGACAGCATTGGAATCTTGACGAAGAGACGAACATGACGGTGGTGGCTGTGACGATTCAAAGCATCGGAAAAGGATTGAAAATCGAGGGCAAAGAGCATTGCCAGCAGAGAAAAACAAGGGGGCTATAAACGAATTTTCATGGAGAAAAAAGAAACCTATGCTCTTGATACCATGTTAGAAATAAGAGAGTACTCTGAAGAGTGTATATTATTGAGTGAGTTGAAAGGTACAATACATAAAAGTATATATAGATGATAGAAGAATCAAAGTAATAAAAGTATATAATTCTATAATTAATATATAGATATTTTATGTAAATATAAATGATACTAATTGATCTAAATTGATTCTAATTTATTTTTCNNTAACTCTTAAATAGTTATTAATCGGTTTTAATAATCTACTTTTTTCAATAAATCAAACATATATACAGAATGTGATCATAAATAATATAGTAATAGTCAAATCCACCAACAAACATATTGGTTATTATCACACTATAAAATAAATTAAATATAAAAGCTAGTAGCACTTATAATTCTATAAAATTGCACTGTCTTTGATTCGTGCAAGGGTTTACTTATCAAATAAATTTAAAATATGAACAAAAATATTTATAAAATGGACCTAGCATCACTCGAAAGAATCATGGAAAATAATCAAGTTACCTTATCATTCATGAGAATCATTTCTATGTAAGTCGTCTTGTTCTTTTCAAATTTGGATGGGACTTTCCGTGTGTGTGTGTGTGTACACACACTAATTATACATGGTAATAATTAGCAAATATTTTCAATGAAAATACTTGCTACAATTAGGTGAAAGTTATGCCATTATATTTTATTAACCTTTATGATTAATTCAATAGAGATACTTACTTAATATATATGTTATCGATATTAATTATATGCCAATATTTTTAGGAAAAAGCAAAAACAGGAGATAATTTAATTATGACTCTAAATAAATAAAATAGATAACATTCAATATTATTATTTTTACATTTAATATTTACTGTAAATATAAAAAGTAAAATAATTAATAAAAAAATGAGCAAAAAATAAAATATATTAATTAAAATTCAATTTGTTATCTAATTAATCTTGTGTCCATATGATATAACTTTACGAAAATATTATGAATCACAACCTTTTTTATTCTAAAAAAAATATTATATATAGCCTTTAATAGTACAAAAATAATTATAAGAATTAATTATTGATATTGATATTAATCACAATTGATTATTGATACCTTAATTTTTATGAATTATATTTTGTTAAACTCTATGTTATCGGTTATTAAAAGCATTTAAATCACATATATTAATTATTTTTTTGTTATAATTATTTCGTTTTATATATATGGTTATTTTTTATTCAACAATCGTGCAATAATTTTTTATTTTTTATATTCATATATATTCCTCAATCCTGACTCTATTCATACACATATTAACAATTTTTTTCTAATAGTGATGTTTTAATTTTTTGTTTTTTTTTTCACGTATCTTTCCTTTTTTTTAAATAGTGATATTTTAGTATTTCTTTTTTTTAATACATTTTTCTTAATAATTACATTACTAATCTAAAATATAAAATGAAAGAAATAAAGGTGATACATATATTCAAGAAAGATGTTAAACTTAAAAATTAGAAAAAAATTATATTAAAAAATGTAAAAATAATATATTCAAAAAAATTAGTCGTAATATATAAATTGAGTCAACAATTTAAATTTTTCTAAAACTAATTTAATCAAATACCAATATTAGAAATAAATTACTTAAATAATATTTAATCTATTCTACTCCTTAGATGCGTATAGATTAGAGTCATTCTCGTAACGACAACTAACTGAAATAACATCGTAAGTTCGAACATTTAAAATTCGTGCAAATTCAGATCATTCCCTTGTTCTTTAAAAACCTTCTATATCCTTCATAGAGTTGAATCGCAATTCCTTTTAAGGAAAAAGAGTTACGGATGTGGCTTTGATGTGTTGGAGACCAAAATTCGGAAGTCACTATTTATATGACACCCATTAAACCCTAAAGCCAAATAAAATAGTATTTCTGGTTTTATTCTCATTTAATTCTAAATCAAAAGTAATAATGACTTATTTAATTCAGCATTTATGATAATAAATGAGATGACCATTATATAAGTTATTTAATATAAAATAGCTTAACTTGCGATTATAATTAATATATGTATTGCCCATGAATAGATTAGGAAATAATAATTTCGTAACAAAATAATCATTCAATTTGAATTACAATTAATTGATTGAGAGATTTTATAATAAATTTTATGATATTTAAATAATTAACCAAATCAATTAGTTGATATAATTAATTTATTATAATAAATTAAATTTAATGAGTTAAAAGAACGAAAGGATTTTTGATTGGTTTAGAAACTATACTTCGACAAAATTTTATTTGAGAAATTATAAACCGTCAAAAATCCATTCGTCATTAACCAAGAGCTGGAAAGATGGAAGGAATTATACTTTGTTCTTCTGAGGTTCTTAGTAAAAATATATTACTTCATACTATCGGGTCGTTGAGGAGTGTTGCTAGACGCCAACCTTGATAAGTAAATTTAGTATGACTAATTTACTACCCGCTTAGTATTGAACATATGGGTCACACACTAATGAGTGTTCTAATCTTTACTATATAATTATTTAATTATTATTTTGATTTGATCAAATAAATAATTATATTCATTTAAAATGGAATATTATTATATTCTTTACTAGAACCAAGAATATAATAATAGTATGATAATTGAGAATATTAAATGAGATTTGAGAATAATAAGTTCTTCTATTTTTTAATTTGGATGAGATCCTAACTGATTCTGTTTCAAATTGAGTTATGATATGATTCATAAATTTGAAAGATTCAGATTTAGAATTTTAGGATATGATTTAAATTTGAATTGAGATTCAAATTTAAAATCAGTAACACATCTCATACTATATATATGTATGCCAAGAGTAGAGGAATGTGATAGAGACGAGAATAACAAGAGTTTTATTTCTTTACCTCTAAGCACATAAATGTATGTGAGCCTAATTCTTGGAGAAGAATTTTATGGTGTGAAAAGAGTTGAAAGAGGTTTCTCAATTTAGATCAGATATCCATTGGTCAAAGAGTTGACAGCAAAGGTTGGTTTCGGTGTGGATACGCATAGCGCCTTCGTACCATCGAAGGAGAAAGTAATTTTTACTAAAGCGTCTAAATATATTTAGATCTGATCTATATATTATATTATAGGAATAAAGTTTAAGCAAAAAATAGATCTTTATGATTACCTTCTTTTCTTCCGCTACGTGTTATGAACACATGGTAATCCTTCAGTGGTATCAGAGCTTTGGTTTTTTTTGTGTTTAAATCTTTATTCTTATTTTTTTAAAATTTGTGAATTAATAGGATTAATTCAAAATTTTTAAGCATATGATGCAGTTATTTCCGTTGAGTTGGTTTTCTAATAAATTAATAGTTAATTTATTTTAATTATTTAATTGTGATTAAATTAACATTCTTTTAATATAAAAGTTATATTTATAATCAAATATTTTGTTTGATTTTATTTATATATTAAATTTTATTGTGATTTTGATCACAACAAAAGGAATAAGATGTAAAATATCTTTTGTTTGTTTCTTATATATATAAGTGTATATATAAAGGTTAAATTTGATTTGATAATTTTTTAAGGCTAAACGTTAGTACATGAAAAATTAAATTTTGATTTTATTGATGTGTTTTGAACATTATAATTTTAGAAATTAGTTTATCTAATGTTCTTGATTATAAAGAGCAGCCTGACAACCAGGAGTTTTATTTTCAAGATAATAATCAGCGTATACATTTGATGTATTAAGGATTTAATTTTATATTTTTACCTAGACAACCTGAGAGTATAAAATGTAATCCATAAATACTGGTAGAAATTCTCTAACAATTGAGATAAATCCTAAAAGTTAGGAGTTTGCCAAAATAAATTTATTTCTTGTTTACAAGGAGCATCCTAACAACCAGGAGACTTGTACTCAAAGATGGAATTTATCTATGCATATGATGATGTATAAGGAGAATTAATTTTATACTTGAACCTAGACAACCTAGGAGTATAAAATATAATTCAGTTAAATAATTGTCTGATAACCAGATAATTATTTGGGATTATAATTATATGAGATATAATTTAATCATGTTTATTTAGAATAGGTATAAGTAACAACTTGACAACCAAGGTATTCATGATTCTAAATAATTTTAACAGAAATATAGATTTCTTAATTTACTTTCATATTTTTAATTTTTAAATATGTTCATCTTTCGTATGGCATACTTGAAAGTAATAAATTGCCTATACATTGAGAATTGTTCTTATGTATGAAAGGGTTATCATGGACATGATAATCCTATTGAAAAAATATTGTCCAATAAAATTAGTGATGAAATAGTAAGTACTTGTGAAGTATCTAAAATATTATTTTACTACAATATGAGTTGTTTTGACAACCATGAGTTCTAATTTTAAAAGCATATACCCACTATTTATTACTAAACATCTTGAGAAGATGTATAGTGCCCAAAGTAAGATAGTATGACTATTAAAGATTTTATTTAAACTAGTGGGAGTATTAGACAATATATTTTGAATTAAATAACTTTAGAAGTTAGAATGCTATTAGGCAAATGGTTTTTGCGAAAATTGTTCTTGCAAGTATTTTTGGAGATTTATTTTGTTACAAATAATTTATAATTAGTCTTAGTATGATTAAGATTTGTGATCTTTTTAGAAAAATTCAATATGAGTATTGCTGATGCGAATCAAAATTGCTCTTAAGGGTTGGTTTGACCAATAATAAAAATATTGAATATTTTTATTATAAGAGTTTAAAGTAAAATCTCTAATATCTAATTGATATTATATTAAATAGAGAATGGGATTCTCTCCGTGCATAAATATTAGTACTCTATGTACTCTATTATGTTTAAGAAACAAGGAATTTGATTCAGCTGCTAATCTTTTGTTAAATATTTAGACTACATTTTAGAAATGTTGCTAAATTAACAAAATTCTCACTAAATCAATTTTTTATCCATATAAGATATGAAAAAGGCATAAGCTGAAACTCAAGAATATTAGAGTTTGGAGATGTCTTATATGTGTTAAGAGATTGCACAACAATAGAGTTGATATTAGGTCCGATAAATGAGATTTATTGGTTACTCTAAAGAAATAATGAGATTATTTTTATCACTCTTCTTATGACAAAATGTATGTGATAAGAGGTTAAACTCCTTTTTAGAAAAGGGATTTCATCTTAAAGAAAGAATGAGAGTACAATTACTTTTATTAGAATTATTTACCACTCAATAGAGGATATACTTTCTCCGAGAAGTATAAAAGATTTGATCGTCAAACTAATTTTTTGAAAGAGTAGCCTATTTGTATAATGATACAATTCTATAAAGATAGATCTAATGGTTACTTAGATTTTTTATAATCATGTTCAATAAGGATTGTCCTTAAAATAAAATTATGCACTATTGTAGTGGGAGATTTCATGTTTTGAGAAAACTTGATATTTATTATGCACTAGGTGTATTTTACAAAAAAAAAAAAAGTCAAGCACATATGTTGAAGAGCTAAGGTGTTTAAAGTCAAAAGAGTTTTGATAAACACAAATGTGCATTGAAAAATTATACACATGATTGATTGGCTCTAGTGCAAGTGGGAGATTATTGTGATAATAGTATGCACAAAATCCAATCTATCATGATTGGCTCTCGTGCAAGTGGGAGATTGTTGGGAATAAGGAGTATGACCACAATCCAATCAATCATGTGTCAAATAATTTGTTATTATTATTATATTAAAATGTTAATATAATAAAGTCCTTGATTAAATTTAGAGATTTATCATTGTGATATTGATCATAATATTGAGAGATAAATCTTTTATAATTTAATCTAAATTGTTCTTGGTCATAGGATTATTAAAAAGGACATTAATAATCCGAAAAGATCAATATATATATATATATATATATATATATATGTATGATTTAAATACTTGTAGAATTAATGATTAGTCAATAAGAAATCCGTCAACTCTCGGTAAAGAGTTTGAGCTCTATGATTATAATGACTGAGATGAATAAAACCTTGGCCAAGGGGATTGAATGAATGAAGAAATGAATTTCTTAAGTCATTTAGAGTTCATTATAATAATGGTAACAAGTTAGAGTTTGACAATTAAACCATACTATAAGGGTTAATCAAAAGCTGGAAAGATGGAAGGAATTATACTTTGTTCTTCTGAGGTTCTTAGTAAAAATATATTATTTCATACTATCGGGTCGTTGAGGAGTGTTGCTAGACACCAACCTTGATTAGTAAATTTAGTATGACTAATTTACTACCCGCTTAGTATTGAACCTATGGGGTCACACACTAACGAGTGTTCTAATCTTTGCTATATAATTATTTAATTATTATTTTGATTTGATCAAATAAATAATTATATTAATTCAAAATAGAATATTATTATATTCTTTGCTAGCACCAAAAATATAATAATAGTATGATAATTGAGAATATTAAATGAGATTTAAAAATAATAAGTTATTCTATTTTTTAATTTGGATGAGGTCCTAACTGATTCTGTTTCAAATTAAGTTATGATATGATTCATAAATTTGAAAGATTCAGATTTAGAGTTTTAGGATATGATTTAAATTTGAATTGAGATTCAAATTTAAAACCAGTAACAAATCTCATACTATATATATGTATGCCAAGAGTAGAGGAATGTGATAGAGACGAGAATAACAAGAGTTTTATTCCTTTACCTCTACGCACATAAATGTATGTGAGCCTAATTCTTGGAGAAGAATTTTATGGTGTGAAAAGAGTTGCAAGAGGTTTCTCAATTTAGATCAGATATCCATTGGTCAAAGAGTTGACAGCAAAGGTTGGTCTCGGTATGGATACGCATAGCGTCTTTGTACCATCGAAGGAGAAAGTGATTTTTACTAAAGCGTCTAAAGGTATTTAGATCTGATCTATATATTATATTATAGGAATAAAGTTTAAGCAAAAAATAGATCTTTATGATTACCTTCTTTTCTTCCGCTGCGTGTTATGAACACATGGTAATTCTTCATGGACCTAGCATCACTTGAAGAAATCATAGAGGATAATCAACCTACCTTATCATCTATGAGAACCATTTCTAGGTAAGCTATCTTACTCTTGTCAAATTTGGATGGGACTTTTCATAACCTTATAATCCTTGTCTTTATTTTCCAAACCTTTTCATTATATAATCTACTGTAGGTAATACTGTTGATAGAATCATAGCTTGTAGCTATTAGGTATAAAAAGTAATAAAGAGAAAAAGAAATATGAATGAGGTACGAATTTCCTAAATGATAAATAATTGTAACAATTGACTATTACGAGTTATATATATATACACACACGGTACGAATTTTTAATGGAGATACTTGGTCTGATTTTTTTGTTATGGAGGGGGTGTAGGTGCTTTGCAGGGTTATGAAAGATGGAGGTTCTACACCGTTATGTGGGACAGCTTTTTTATCAGAGTTGGTGTGGAGAAATCGAACCCTTCGAGTTCTTTGTTTCCAAAAATTTATATGCAAATCGGATGGTCCGTTTTGCTTGGAGGAGATGAAACGCACATAATGGAAATCGGACCCTGCGATTTCCCATTGAACAAATCGGATGGTCCGTTTTGTTCGTTGGAGAAGTAGGTTCTAGTAGTCGCATGGTCCGAGTTGTGCAGGATTTTCGTTTTTTTTTAATTCACAGTAAATGAAATCGGACCGTCCGTTTTTATTATTATATATTATTTTTGAATTAGAGTTCACAACTCGGTTGATCCGAGTTCTGTATTTTTATATATATATAGTTGCGAAAGTTCCCGAACCCTAGATAGCCGCCCAGATCCAAGTTTGTTCATCTTCTTCGACTTCTCTTCTTCTTTCTCAGGGTATGGGATCTGTATTGTTGGGTTGGAAAAAATAGTTGCCGGTAAAATTTTTGTTTTTATTTTAGTGAGTGATAGGAATGGTTGAGGGAGGAAGAAGATGAAGGCTTGAAAGCTGGCTGGGGAAGAAAGGGAAAGTGAAATCCCTGGGTACACATGCAATAGAGGGGGTTGGTTGTGTTAAATGGGCACCGTCTCTGGGGAGCACCTGGCCAACGACACGTGGGTGGGGGTAGCAACAAATCGGACGGTCCGCATTGGCAGCAGGAACTCGCATGGTTCGAGTTGCGTCTTCCCAGTCGCACCGTCCGAGTTCTATTTTCCTTGACACCACCCCAATGTCAAGCACCCCTCCTCCCCATATCAGCGTCTAGCACCAGCCATACCTCCATATTAAAATTCAAAAGCGAAATACTTGCTACAATTAGAAAAAAAATTATATAAATAGAGACACCTGCTAAGTATATATATATGTAATTTAAAAATATTTTTATCAATAAGAAAATTGAAGGACATTTTTTGTTAGGTACAGAATAATTGGAATGCATTTTTTTTGTTTGCCCTTTGTTTTAAATTGTTAAAGAAAAGCGATTAAGCGAGATGATGGAACCTGCTCCTCCCTAGTTGCAACTTGCAAGAGAGGAGAAGCACTTTTTGTGAGCAACAAACCATTCCACCATTCCACCATTCACTCACTCACTCACTCACTCACATACTCACTTCCTCTCTCGGCTCTCATCTTCCACTTACACTCACTCACTCACACTTTTCTTTCCTTCGCTTCCTCTCTCTCACACACATATTATCACTTTCACAATACCCATCCTTCAATCAAACCCTTTCCAATGTATAGAAAATAGAACAAAAAGGAACAGAGATTCCCCTTCAATTGAACCATTCTGAAATCTAGGGTTTTCATTTTCCCCTTTTCTCTTTATGTTGTTCTTCTCCTGAAATAGAAAAAAAGAAGGGGGATGATGAAGCGGATGGTGGGTGGGCCAGGTACGAGGAGTGGGTTCTTCTTGAGATTAGGGCAATGTGCGTTTGGTTGTGCTTCAATTGGCCTAATGGTCACAGCAGCTGAATTTTCTAACTTCACTGCTTTCTGGTATGACTCTCTGGCTCGTTATTTTTTTTTTAGATTGTTAAGTAAGGAATTTTTATGCAATTAATGTTTTCTGTTAAGGTTCTAAGTAATTGGTGTTGCTGAAAGTGTTTAGCTTTAGTTACTTTTTGCGAGGCTTTGTATTTGTATGCAGATTTATGTTTGTTTGCATGTGTTTGATTAGGATTTAGGTTATGTTTTGGATGAACATGATTTTTTTTCCCTTTCTATTTTGGGAATGGATGCGTGAATTATCATTTCTAAATTTAGAGGGTATGATATGCATATGTTTGTGAAAATGAGCATGGGATAATTAGGAGGTTACCTTGGTGAAGTTATAATCTATTTATTTTTATTTACTGAAAAGTGAGTATGTTTACCTGAAATGAATGGTATGTTAAATTGTTAATATTTCCACCACGTTTTTACTGTCCATACTCCTCCATCCAAACATGACCATAGTATGAAATCACACCCTAATGAATGGTGCCCATGGTAGTGGTGGGTGGCATACCAGAATGGTTGAAGTCTGAGGATGACTTTCAACTAAAGGGTTGCTTTAGTGTTTAAAAGGAAAGGATTTTAACTGTGAAAAAAAAATTCAAGAATGATCTGTATGTAAAAGACTGCATTAACAGCCGATGTGTGCATTTAAGAGTAGTTAAAGAAAATGAGTTACATTTGTTATTTATATATATTTTTCCATTGGGCTGATTAAGGAAAGTGATTTTTCTGCTTCTCACTTGGTTAACCATGCAGTCTCTTTGGGTGTTTTACTGGAGTTATAGGATAGAATTGGCATGGGGAATTGGGATATGCTTCTTACATGTTGTCAATGCCATGATCTTGTTTTTAGTGCCTAAGTTTGGGAACTACTGAAGCATAACTAATAGCTAATTGACATGAATAATAGCTCCTTTGGTCAAATGTGAAATTTAATGCATGCATATTCTGATGTCTATCCTATTTTGATTGAGAATCTTTCTATGTGGTTATGATGGAGAAAATTTCGCATGAATTTTGTTGTATATTGTGACATGACGATTGGGTGGTTCTTTTCAAAACAATATGTTTGTGTGTATTAAAGGGAGAAAATAATTACACTGCTGCCCATACAACTAATTGAGCTTCTTCTAGAATGCATAAAAGGAGATGCATTCTTAGAATCATTTTTAGTGATTAGTTGTAACAATGTGTAATCACCACCAACATTTGGATTGAAATGTGTTTTCTAGGGACCTAGTATATAAGATTGCGTTTGGTTATGAGAACAGGACAAGACAGAACACTGAGAACAAGACACTAAAGACAGAGACACAAATTAATGTTCTTGTGTTTTGTTTGGTGTTAAACTAGAACAAATTATGAAAGTCTAATTTACTCTTATTTTTTTCCATACAAAATGTTTAGGAAGAAAAATATGATGATAAAAAATATAATTATGAAAATTTGATATAAATAATGAAAGAAAAAATAAAAAATAGGTTGTATCTCTTCTTAGTGTCTCTGTGTCATTCCTACCAGGAAGGAAACAAAATACACTAATTCAGTGTCATTGGACACAATGTCTCTGTTCATGTCTTATCTGTCAAACATGATTTTGTATCTCTGTGTCCCTGTCTTACTGTCCCGTACCTGTAAACAAACGCAGCCTAACAGAACACAATAACATTGTTTGGTCCATGTCGCCAAATACAGAAAGGCTTTATTATTGTTCTATCAGTGATATCTGCATCTCAAAATTTGTTATTAATATGAACCTTTTGTCCTTGTTTAATGGTTTAATGGAAAGATGATAGTTTGAGTGCATAAGATTTGTTGCCTCTTCCTCTTTGCATGTTTGTGTGAATTTAACATTTGTTGTCATTTTCTACCATTGCCCTCTTTCCTTGTGTGTGATGTACTCATTCGTTCAATGTGTGAGATTCTATGATAGCTTTGTTTTATAGTTAAAACATTCACTTATGTTTACAACATTTGTTAAAACCGACTCAAGGTAGATTGTTATGTATTTTTTGTCAACATAACTCTGGTACTTTTCTAAACTTTCAGCTATTTAATTGCATCAATGGGACTTCAAGTTCTCTGGAGCTTTGGACTTGCATGTCTTGATATCTATGCCTTGAGGAGAAAAAGAGACCTACAAAACCCAATTCTTGTCAGCCTGTTTGTTGTTGGTGATTGGGTAATAATCAGGCCACCCTCTTTCCTCTAACAAAATAATGGATACTTTCATTTTAATTTCCCTGTTTTTATCAGGAGAAGTAAATTCAAGTTTATTGAAAGAAAGTGAAAGGAGAAACTATGCAGAAATAAAATCATCTTTATTGTTTAATTGAACATGAACTCAAATGGCACTAATACATACAGTCATAAACTTGTTGCTAATAACTTGAAATAGTCACAAAATTTCTTGTTAAACTTAAACGTTTTAAGTTTATTACAGCTGCTGATGTTGCGTAGATAAGGACACTGGCATGAACACAGACCTGCCAAGTTTTAGAATTTGTGAAACACAGACATGTCATATATGTATTACAATGGGAATTAAGGAGTATAGTATCCAAATTTCTTCTTCTTAAAACGTCATCATCTATTATGCAATGGTAATTAGGGGGTTTAGTGTCCAAACTTCAAAATGACAAAGCATTAAAGACAAATAAAATGGAAACCTACATGGCATAACCAATTAACACTAGCTGTTACAATCAATAACCCTTACACTCTCATATCATTGCTCTTTTATTCTTCTCTTTCATGTTATGTACACCTTACTTTTTATGGTACCTTCTTTTAGGTGCCATAACTGTGTATAAAAATACAAAAATGCTATATGCATATAAAAAAGCAGCCACTATATATTTGTGTATAAATAAATGTTATTTAACTCATTTTCAGTGTGTATTTTGTATTTCAACATGTATTATATATGGGTGGTTTGATTTGGTAACTGATTTTTTGTATACACTACAGCATGATTGATAAAAATAACATTTTTAATCTTAATTTACTTAAATTTATTGTAACATCTATAAGTTTCCTAAGAAAGTGGCCTAGTGCGTGAGGTTTTCACCAGGGTCTAGGAAGGAAGATAGGCCTAGCAAGCAAAGAAGTTATATATAAATTTAAGATTTAAGTTATAAGAAGTAACTGATGTAAGACTTGTCCCAGTAAGTTGGGTTAGCTTTATAGATCAAATGACAGTCCCAGTAGGTTGGTTTAGCTTTATAGATCAAATGACACCAAAATCTTCTGTTAATTATGTTTGCATTTAAACCATTAATACTATGAGAAACACAATGCACAACAATTAAAAAGTTTGTATTATTATTTTCAAACAAGTGGCCTTGTTTGTGTATGAGTCCAAGAATAAATTTTAAATTGTATGTCATTAGTATATCTTAATGGTTCAACGGGAACCTCAATAGCATCACAATTGTGTGTTGCAAGTAATTCAGTACTACTTTATTTGGTTATCTAGTGAATTAGTTATCCATGCTTGGTGAAACTTAAGACTTGAGCAGTGTTGATAAGTCTCTGCTTCAACTGCTACATTCTATTTATAATTATAGGATTGGATCAAACGTGTCTTTCTCCATTTCTCATATTACACTATATTATTTATAATCTGATAAAGATTGATGTTGGATTGGTTGAACTAATTGTGAATTATGAAAGCAGGTAACAGCTACTTTGTCGCTAGCAGCTGCTTGCTCATCTGCGGGAATCATAGTTTTATATGCAAAAGACCTGGATTTCTGCAAGAAGCACAAGAGTATTCCATGCCACAGGTACCAGGTTTCTGTAGCCATGGCATTTATCACGTGGTTTTTTACAGCAATGTCATCACATGTGATGTTTTGGATCTTAGCATCAGTCTAGATCGACTCGTTTCGCGTGCTAGACAGAGATGAAGACCATACACATCCCATTGTCTTTGAAAGATCTTGTAAATCCATGTATCAGACCTTATGATGACATTTGGGGCAAAAAATTTTCCTTATTGATTTTGCTTCTTTTTGTTTTAATCTGACCGGCCACAACTCTCGGTTTAGTAGATGTAGATGCTGGTTTACTAAGCTTCAGGTATGAATTTGTTATCTTGTATTGTCACGAACATGTCATGTTTGAGCTGCAGCATTCCATATTATATATGATCATATTCAATCAGTTGAGTAGTCTGTAACAGTTAGAAAGCAAGTGCAGTGCCATCTCGTCTGCTATAACTAAAAATCCATATGAAATGTGGACGATGATGCTCGTTGCCATTTGATGATCCTCGCGTGAACCAATCCATTGAGGGTTCCCAGTTCAGAATCATGCTAATGGCAACTTAAGGCAACTGAACTTATAGTTAAGATTAATTTTTGTTCAAACTCAAATGCTTATTTGGTAAGTTAGGGGACAAAGATATTGAGAATATTGTGTATAATATTTAATTTTCTTTTTCTAACCGGGTCAAAGCTCATTTTGGGCGTTGGAGTTCATTTTTAAGATAAAGAGGGAATCTCCCCCGTGTAAGTATTTACCAAAATACGTTTCTAGTCACATCTCGAATACAGTGGGAAAAGCCACAAAAAACGAACATATTTCGGGTGTACTGACCCCGTTTTGTGATGCGGGTTGTGATGCGGGGTCTGAGAGTCATATTTCGAGTGCACTCGAGATATGAACAAGAGCACATCTCGAATACACTATATCCAAGATATGCTTATATTTTGATATGGACCAATGTGAGGATGCAGAACGGGGGTACTACATTCGAGATATAGTTAAGATTCAATATGCTTATGATATAAATAAAAATAGCATAACAAATAAAAAAAATTACATAACTAATTAAATTTGTGTTAACATAATTTTTTAAATAGTAAATTTAAATTTTCCTGAGAGAAAAAAGAAAAAAACTTTTTTAATTAATTTTTTATTATTTTAAATTAATATACTTTTCAATTTTTATATATCTCGGATGATGTGCCCCGTCCTGCATCTTCGCACGTATCTCGAATGAATTGATCCATATCAGAATATAAGCATATCTCAGATGTAGTGTATCCGAGATGCGTTCATATTCATATTTCGGGTGCACATGAGATATGACTCTGAGACTCCGTATCACAAAACGAGGTCAATGCACCCGAGATGTGAACATTTTTTTGTTTTTTTCCAGTGTATCCAAGATGTGACTAGAAACGTATTTTAGTAAATATTTACATGTTTATTTAAATTGGTAAATATTATATTTTTTAATTTAAATAAAAAAATTCCATAAATTTTTTTATTGACAAAAATGTCTTCAAACTATTTAAAAATGTGAAAAAAATGTATATCTGTAAATTGAGACGTCTATGTTAACAGAAAAGAATGATGTGATAAACATAGCTTCTTATGTGCCAAGTGAGATTTTGACATTGATAAGTGAACTACGTCACATTTTTTATTAACGGAGCAGGTCTATTATCACAATTGAGCAATTTTAGTACGTTTTAAAATTATTTAAGGATAATTTTGTTAGCTAACAAAATTTAGAAACATTTTTGTCGGTGCTAAAATAATTTGGATATATTTTTGTGGTTTTTTCAAATTTATTTACTAAAAAAAAATAGTATATTTACTGCATGTTATTGTTTAACAATACCTCTTAGAGAAAGATCAGCACAACTGAGTAGAACCTCATCAACCCTATCTTCTTTCTTATTATTTTTCCCCCCACCCCCACTCCGTTTGCTTTTCATGCTTTCGGATAAACTTAGGCGGAAATATGTTTCTTTTTATTAATAAGATTTAGATGATAGGAATTAGGATTTATAGTTTTAAAGTATTAAAATTGGTTATTTGATTTAGACAATTACTACATTATCAACAGATGAGTGAATGTTGATATATTATATGAATATGTTTTTGCAAAATTAATTTTGATTAAAATTGGATAAATGTTAATATGGTTTGGATTTGAATATTTTTTTTTTTTGTCAAATGTAATTCTGAAAGAATGAATATTATTTGGATGACTAAAAAGAAAGTGAAAGCCCAAGGCTAATAATATCACTCCTCAATATAAATGTCAAAATAGGTAATTAATATCTTACGAACGTAATTTTTAAGGATGACAAAGTAAGAAATTGTTGTTTTTACCAAAAGTACATTTGGAGCAAAATTTAATCCATATTAAGTTAACTAAATATTATTCAAATACAATTGTATTCATTCAAAGCAACTTAAAAATACACTGAGAGAGGCTAACAACAAACCAAACACAGGCTAATAGAATAGTATGTTTTTCTTGTAACAGAAACCAGCGACAATATCTACTAAGACAAACAATTGCAATCTATTTATTCCACAACTTACGGTTCCAATGGCCCCTTAGGCCAAGAAACCCAAACATTTCTTGTAACAGTACATAGTTTACATAGCCCTTTGGCCATAGAAAGTCAATACATTTTCTTAAAGCACCATAACAAATATTTACAGTTGAACAATACTAGTAACTCCAAGCATGGGAATCTTCTCCACACGCTTGCAAGTTGCAACTTCAAATTCAAACTAAAACCCCAAACTTGCACAACACCCCTTAGCATCATATGAAGCTTTCACATTCATTTAGCACTTAGAACATATTGGTTTCCAATAAATGCATGTTCAAGTTGAACCTCCACTGGAATTTGAGCGACGGCGTGGAGATTGGACGCCGGATGAACCTACCATTTGGCTTGAAGAAGAAGAAGCATGCTTGGAAGACGGTGAAGCTGCCGGCGAGAACCTGTGATCAGGGGAAAACAGAGAAAGGGCAGAGGTTTGAAACCGGCCCGAGTCGCCAGGAAGCTTGACATATGAGTAGGAAGGCGAGTCGCAAAGCCATGAACCAATAGGGCCTTCTTTTCCATTCTTGTATTGCATAATAGCCTTGTACACAAATGGAATAAGACCCTCCATTTAGATTGTTTTGATATATGAGAATGAGGATAGAAACAGAGGAAAACAGAGCAAAAACAGAGAAAGTGAAAGTTCTTTGGGTTTTGTGAATAAGATTGAAAGCTTCTTGGGGTTTAAAGGTGTTGTTGGGGAAGGGTTATCATGACGTGGAGTAATGGAATATATTGGAGTCCAGCTCTTCACGCTAAGCTATGGAAGATTTCAACGCAAAAACCATGAAAGCTATGTGCAAACCACATTCATTGCATAAAATAAAAAAATTTACTTTGGGATCATCATTTGTTCATTCCGCTTCTTGTGCACCATTATTGTTTTGTTGGGTTTGAGCTTTTAGAGTAAGATTGGTAGGTTTGATGTGAATTTTTTATTTTTTTATTTTTAAAATTTTTGGTTTCTATTTGTCTATTTCAATATGAAGCTAGTGACTTGGCCAGTAGCTACTGGTTTCTTGTTTTATTTTTAACGTTGTCTTGAACTCTA
>NC_029786.2:86926787-86929528 GCF_000816755.2 Arachis ipaensis
TCCATTTTTTTTTAATTACATAAATATTTAGTTATGTTTTGTTATAATATTAAAAGTGTTAGACTTAATTATTTATTATTATCTTAATAGTCACATATAATTTTTTCTTACAACGTGCATACTAAACTAAACTCAATAGGGTTTATGAATAATGTTTTGAATATTATAGATGCCAAAATAATAGCGTAATGCACCTGGATCTGAGATGTTTCTACTTCAACTAACGCTTTAAATCTAAAGGGTTCAAATACTTTGATTGAATCCAACAAAATCTCAGTGTATCCTCCTCATTATTTTTTCTTTGACATGTGTCATCATCTATTTGGATTTTCTTCAGTTTTATTAGTGATAGTAGAGTAAGTACATCAGGCATACTTGTGATAAGAACACAACAAAATTATTATTGACAAAATGTTATATAAATATTAACAGTGGACATACATCACATATATATTATATTAAAAAGAAAAACGCATAAACCTTAGGGATAACACGTTATGTTTAAATAAATAATGCAGTTAGTTTCGAGTTTAAATATTGTGGATAGAAAAAAATAATAGAGAGAAAGAAATTGATCAATTGTTAATTTGTTATTGAGTCCAGCTAGGGAGACAATAGACTATTTGTACAATGTCTACAATGGGCTATTGAGTTACAAAATGAACATCCCCATACTATCTAGAATAACCATCCGAGTACCAGGGATAATAAACTTCTTCCAAAAAATTTAAACTGATTTTTAGATTCACCAAGGATCAAACTCTTGACCTTTCGAATCTAAAACTCTAATATCATATCATGATACTACTCATCCCAAAAGCTTCAACTGATGAGAAAATGTAACACTAATGATTATATCTCTAATACTCCCTAAACCTCAATTGTACACATTATATAAATATTCCATTGACTCCTCATACTTTCCCTTTGTTATTATCTTATTGTGCATCTTGTCAAGTTTAATATTTATGTCTTAATTCCTTCTAGTAGACAATAAGGCGCATAACGCCCCTTTGCCTTTTATATCTCATTTTAAACCCTACTAAAATCCCTAATCTTTATATTGTGTACATTTTGGTCACTATCTTCTTTTATCAAATATTAACACGATGTCATTTTCTTATCCCAATATATTTTTGTTTGCTTTCAAACAAGTAATTGATTAGTGATTATTATTCCTTGCATGTCCCTAAGCAATAACAATAAAATTAAAAAGACATAATTACAAAATAGTGTTGCTTCTTCTTAGCTTTAATTTTTGGGGTGACTTAGGTTAGGTAGGATATGAATGAATTGGAGGATTTGTGGTGTCAAAGTCTAAGGTTGTGTGAATTTCCCTTTTGAACTTGGCTTGCAAAACAACAAAACAATGTGCAATTAAGTAAAAGTAACATCAAAATATAAATGGTTCATTGGAGTGATATAACTATTTTTTCCCCTCCTCCTTAATTAGTAGTTTTGAATTTGAACATAAGATATATTAAAAACAAAAAACTTGCGTTGAGAGAGTTATATCTCTTAGGAAATCTCAAATGTTTAAAAAAATCAAATAGAAAATATTTAAAATTTAAAATAAAATAAAATAAAAGCAACATCAACCATTTTTTTGGCACACACAAATATTATAGTTTATCTTTTGTCTACATCAACGCTAAATTGCTACATTAATATTACATTTCAATCAATTTCCCCAATTGCAACGAATTAGATGTTTTTTATTCACTTAATTTCTTCGCAGACAATCCAAACTTGCATCAGTGGTTTTTATTTTTAACAATAATTTTATTGTCAATTTATTGTGTAATTTTTTGAAGGGGAAATTACATATAATTAAATAAAATGTATTTTAAAATTATTTAAATACAACAATTAGAAATTGGTTATACTTCAATTTTATACTTACTCTGTATAAACCGTTATAGAGTGTAGAGTTTTCAAAATTTACACATAAATCGGATATTATGTTTTATGTAAAAAATAGTTACCAACATTAATTTTTACCGACAGTAGCGGTTTATGAAGAATAAAACATGATTATATAAAACGCAAAAGTTATAACGGTCTACGGGTGCATCTAAAATAGACAGCAATTTCGTGCGCATTGGATATGCGACTTTTTATCAACCATTAAATTTTATTGAATGAAAATCAAAGGATATTATAAAAGAAGAATATTGATAGACTTTATAAATATAGAATATTTTAGATGATCAGCTAATTTCTATTTTGGTCCTCGAAAAATAAAATTAATCAAAATAGTCTCCAAAAAATAACTGTGTTGGTGGAGTTTGTCCTTCGGTCATCTCAGTTGATGAGGTGGCTAACGTTCGTTGAGGTGGAACGTTAATTGACAGCGTGACACACCCCAATGATTATAATGTCGATGCTTTCCAGATAAATTTGTTTATTTAGCTCAAATTAGTTTGTTTAGGGTTCTAACATTGGGACTAATTTGAGCTAAATAAACAAACTTATCTGGTCAACATCAATATTGTAACTATTGGAGTGTACCATGCTGTCAGTTAACATTCTATCTCAGCAAATGTTAGCCACCTCATCAACTGAGATGATGGAAGGATGAACTTTACCAACGCGGTTATCTTTCGAGGACTCTTGATTAATTTTATCATTCAAGAATAAAAATGGAGATCGGGTGATCTTTCAAAGACGATTTTGACTATTAACTCTTAAAAAATATAAAATAATTAAATTATTTTATATTATTTTAAAATAATTAGATT
>NC_029786.2:86932387-86934209 GCF_000816755.2 Arachis ipaensis
TGTTAATTTTTTATTTTTCACACTTTTAAACAAATATTGTTAAATTTTTTTATTTATACTCTTAAAAAATACAAATAGAAAATAAACAACATTATTTAAAATACACTGTTACTACACCATATCCGGATAGCAGCGGTTGATATATCCGCTAAAAGATAGCGTGCGGCTAAACCGTTTGCAGCGGTTAATAGCAACCGCTGGAACAACTGCTGCTAAATGGTATTTTACAGCGGTATAATTTTGCAGCGGTTATTTTTGCTACAAAATCGTAAGAATATGACTGCTTGAAGATGGCAGCGGTTGTTAACCGCTGCAAAATGCTATCCGTTGAATTATTCTGTTAAGATATAGCAGTGGATTTAAAAACCGCTGGAAAATATTGAGTTACAATTTAAAAAAAAAAAACCCGAATTTACACTAAAATATGCCAATTCTTTTTTTCTTTATACGTTCTTCCACGCAGTTGTGTTAACTTAATAAAATAACTAACAGCGAATCAAACTACAACACACGAAACAAAACAAAAATATATGTAAAAGTGAAGCATTATAATAGTTATTTGAATTCAGTGCATCGATGACTGTAAAATACAAATAAAGTCACCAAAATGAAAAACTACAAATAAATATCTCAAAAGTCATTATGATAGTGAAAAATTAAAGAGTATTCAGATTCCAACATTGATAATTCAAATCAGTAGCTGCCCACACATCATCTTGCATGGGATGAGGTTGGTGCACTTCTCAAAGAATCCAAATCTGCAGCTATTTCAGGTGGCAAATTACCTCCTTGTTGCTGGATTATGTATCTTAACAAATTTCCCATAGTCTGCATTTTTGCCTTCTCCTCTGCTGCCTCTACCTCCATTCTCTGTCTCTTTGCCTTTTCCTCTGCTGCTGCTGCCTTGAGTTCTGCTACCTCCGCCTTAAGTTCTACTGCCTCCACCTTAAGTTTTACAATCTCCATCTGATACTCCTCAATCTGTACACCGTAGTCAGACTGCTGTGGAATGTTACGAAAATACTGACTGGGACATCGACCAAAACCGAATCCACGAACTCTTCCTGGGTGCTCCTTCCTAAGCACTTGTGCAAGAGAACCATTCTATGAAAATTTCTTGCTGGAAGGGTCTTGGTTCTCAATAAGTTCAATTGTTTCCTGCAAACATGTGAGATTCGGATTTACACTATTTTAAATTCAATGGTAGTAATTGCAAAGAGAAATTTGAAAAAGTAAAGAAGATGATTTACCCCAACCAGACGTGCATCTTCATTCATATACGAACCATTCTTTTTTTTATGACTCATGGTCCATCCCTCTCCTCTACCAATAGGCCTTCCCTGTCGTAGCTCCTATAACAATCATCAACACACAATCATATAATAGACAACATTATATTACCAGAAACACGTGACCATTCTGGAACTGAATTTAAATTAATTACTTCTTCGTGTCTCTTTCTTGCCATCGTTTTCGAACCTCCGGTATGTGTGTACAGTTGCTTTAAACGATTAATGGCATTTTTTTTACACTTCTCCTACACACAAAACGACAAACATAAATGTTATCAGGATAAATTACTACACTTTCAATGGTTTTATAAGTCAGGCATGTACAACTTCAGGAAACACAAAAAAGGATAAGGTGACGAATTTTTTGGTAGTAGTTTTTCCACTATCACAATAAATTTAGCATATTTAGTAGTAATTCATGACGATTTATATTAGAAAACAACGAAATATCAACTAAAAATATTTGTTACCTGTGTGTCTTCGTTCAACCAATATTCAAGAAACTTTCTCCAGTGATTTGCCTCTATTCC
>NC_029786.2:86934399-86945841 GCF_000816755.2 Arachis ipaensis
ACGCTTGAGGTTTTCCTCAAAAGTCAGTTCTTCATCATAAACCTTATGGAACAAATAATTTCTTGCGTTCCTCCAGGAACTTCCTATTCTTTGTACAATTCTCCGCTTTATGATCCCTCTTCCATCGTCCTCATAGTGGAAGACTCGCTACAAGTAGTTCGGATCATAAGATAACACAATAAAGATGATAACGATATTGACATCAGTGCTTTCACACCGTCATTGTAACCATTAACTTTAACTCCAAATCCATTGTACATCACAGAATAACCTATATACACGATTCATCAACTCAACACACAAACAAATATGATTGAGAACTTTCCACCATGAAAACTTTATCCTAAAGGCTAAGTTCAAAATGCAAGTTTGACAACCAATATAAGCATATAAATAGCAAGAATCACCTCCAATATAAGCATGCCTAATCACCTTCAAAGTATGAACCGAATCCCCCTTGTTGGACCAGCTTAGTAGTGATCAAATATATATCACTTCATTAAATAATGATTCTAATTACTAATACAATCTGTTAGAACTTTTTGGCAAAGGAACCCTTCAAATCCTATTAAAGGAATCAGGTTGAATCTCTTTTACAATAGCTTTCTACAGGCATGGACTACCATAAAAAAGTTGAAATGTGAAGGGGTTTTTGGTCGGGAGGGTTGAGAAGGAGCAGACCAATATAGTAAGATAAAGAAAACATATAATAATTAACCACCTCAAACAGACTTACATATTATCAAATGACACATCATTAGACATGATTGATTCTCGGCAACAAAATTCAAAGAAGTGAACAAAAAGAAACCCAACATGCACTATCCTTCTCTAATTTATCAGACTAAAACAAAAAAATAGAAAACCAAAGAAATCCACCTACTAATAGAGAATAGCAGCACATAAAAACAGCAACCCCATAGCTGGGAAATAATTAAATAATCTCTCAACAAATAATTAAAACAATAAATTAGTTTTGTGTACTTTTTATATTGTTGATCTCTTTTTTTTTCTATTTTTAAGTATGTTGTACGTGAAATATGTTATTACAGATAACCTATTCCTTAATTATTGGTTTAGAATATAATCATCTTATATTATTTTTTATGATAAAACTTTTTGAAAATGTTTGGATGAAGAGAATAATTTTTTTGGATGTAATTTTAGGTTTACTAACTCTTTTACTTTTATTTGATACACATTTCAGACTTTTTTTTTTTGCATCTTTGACCTACAAACATAAGGTGCGTAATGAGTTATGTGTATATGTTGTACTATTTGGAGTATCTTGGATTTATTAGTTCCCTTATTGGTTTGTCATAATAATACTCTCAATGGGTGTCTTGATTTTTTAATTTTAAGAAATGGTAATTTATTAATGAATATTGTTATTATTTGACATATTGAATTAATATTTAGCTTATTCATTATCTAATTATAAATATTAATCCTAGTTTATAAAAATTGTAAGACTTAATTAAAATAGTTTGACTCATTTTTTTTGGATTTGATGTGTTCCTCCGCTGAGTACCAATTAGTAGTCACTCTATTGATGATTTGTAATTTATACTAGAAAAAATTTTTGGTGAGTTACATCGCTTTAAAGATTTTTTTTTATTATACATATTATTAAAGAATTTATTATTATAGAAGTTACTTCATATTTTTAATCTCTTTTTATGTTCTCTTTAATTAGTTAATACCATATACAGGAACGGATCTAGAAAGTTTAATATGCAGGGGCCAAAATTTAGATAAATTTTTTCATTCCATAAAAGTAGTTAACATATAGTTATTAGAGTTGGTTTTTGAAAAGATTTATCAATATATATTCACAATTTTATTTTTAATATGATAATTACATAAAAACTAATTTAAAAGGTACAAAGACTTGAAGATATGATATTAAATTAGTTAAGTAAAAAATATTAACGAACTAAACTGTTAAGATAGTAAAATGACATATAAAACTATTAAATTATGTAATATTTTTTTATTCCTAACATACATATCTCGTATGTAAGTATAGTTTCTTAAAATTCGAGGGGGGGACGAGGTCACTATTCGCCCCCTCTAAGAAAGCTAGAAAAATATAGCTCTAGAAAATATAAAAAAAATTAAAACTAATGCTAAAATTTTTTATTAACATACCTAAAATAAAACATAAAAATAAACTTTGAATACAAATAAGAGTACAGTAATTTTAAATTCCCTCCTATAAAAAGATTTATAGGAGGAGTGTTTTACGTACAAAAAATTTTCGTAAGGTACTCCATGAATGAACTTATATGAATGACTATTATATGTAAAAATGAATCTTGTTATTTTTTGCCAAAAAGTAGTTGGCGTAAATTCTATCGTCGTATTATAACTGTAATTATATGGCGTATTTTTTGTTTTATATTAGTTTTATATTCTACCTGTACTGCACATTTTAGTATAAATTTTAATGTTCGTAGTTGCACACGTATTTTACCATACATGTTATGTTTTTAGAACGGTATTTCTTATATCATGCGGAATGAATACAGTAAGATAGTTAACATTATATTAGTGATGAAAAAGTTGTATCACATTAATTATTAAACCGTATATTTGGTGTATAATATATAAGGACAAAACCTGGATTCCTAAGTCACGAGATAGTATAGAATATAGACGAGGACTTAATAAGTTCCTAGACTTTGCATTTGCGAATGCGTCTTCGGATAACATGATAAAGTGTCCATGCCCTCAATGTGGGTTTCAATTTATGCAAACAAGAGAAGATGCGTATGACCACTTGTTGATAAAGCCCTTTCCCGTTGGCTATACTTTGTGGTTGCGTTATGGTGAGAAACCAGCTGAGGAGAGCTCTACTTGCACACCGATAGTTGAGAAACCTACACCCGAGGTGAATCCATATCTTCAAATGGTGCACGAGGCATTTAACTTCACAATGCCTCCTGGAAGTGAGGAGACCACAACAGCGGATCCTGTAGAAGACGATGATATAGAGTTGCCGTACTTGTACGATGGTCCAAGTCGCGAGGCACAGGATTTTGCCGATCTTCTTGCGGATGGAGTGGAGGAATTATATCTCAGCTGCTCGAAATACTCAAAATTGTCTTTCCTAGTGAAGCTTTATCACATTAAGTGTATGTGTGGTGTGAGTGACAAGGCTATGTCGATGATTTTGGACTTATTGCGGGATGCATTTGAGCAAGCCAAATTCCCGTCCACTTTGTATGAAGCCAAGAAAACTATCCGAAAGTTGGGGATTGAGTACAAAAAGGTAGATGCATGCCCGAATGATTGCATGTTGTACGGGGTGAGAATGAGGACGCGGCCAAATGCAAGCAGTGTGGGACTTCACGATGGAAGCAGAAGACGCGAAAGGGTTCCGTTACGAAACTCAAAATACCTGTCAGGAAAAACAGAAAGCCTCTCCCACTGAAGACTCTCCGTTACTTTCCTCTTATACCACGACTGCAACGGTTATTCATGAGTAGCAAAAATTCATCTGACATGTTATGGTTTAAAGAGGCAGATAACAACGATGGGTACTTGAGGCATCCAAGGGACGCTGAAGCATGGAAAGACTTTGATGCAAAGTATCCTTTTTTTTCTAACGATGCTCGCAGTGTTTGCTTAGCTTTAGCAAGTAACTGTTTTAATTCTTTTAGAAATATGAGTACCACGTATTCCATTTGGCCTGTGATTCTTATTCCGTACAATCTTTTTCCCTGGCTATGCATGAAACAGGCATCTTTTATACTCTCTATGATTATTCCTGGTCCTAGAATGCCAAGTAATGACATCGATGTTTATTTGGAGCCCCTGGTGGATGAGTTGAAGCAACTCTAGGATGGCATTGAAACTTATGATGCTAATAAGGGGACCACTTTCAAGATGCGTGTGGCGCTAATGTGGACTATTAGCGATTTTTCAGGGTTGGGAAATTTACCTGGGTGGAACACGTACAGTGGGTTAGCTTATCCCACGTGTAATGTGGACGCTAAGGCTTAGCGACTAACATTCAGTCAAAAATGGTGTTACACGGGCCATCGCCGCTTCTTGAATCAGGGCCATAAATATAGAGTAGACCGGATTAGATTTGACGGACAAGTTGAAAGCAGAGATCCACCGAAGAAGTATTCTGGAGCAGATGTCTTAAGGCAGCAGTGTAACATGCAAGTATCGTTTGGGAAGAACTCAACTCTGACAGCCAAAAGAAGACGCATTGGTGAAGATGCAGATCAAGATGACTCGTATTGGAAAAAGAGGAGTGTGTTCTTTGAACTCCCGTACTGGAAGGATCACATGTTGCGTCATAACCTTGACGTGATGCATATAAAGAAGAACATTTGTGACAATGTGGTCTTCACTATCTTAAACGATAGCGTCAAATCAAAAGATAATCTTAAGGCTCGCAAAGATTTACAAAGCATGGGCATAAGGCCTGAATTGTGGCCGGACGAAGGTGGTAAGTATCCTTCAGCAATCTTCACAATGTCAAATCCACAGAAGGATGTATTCATGAAGACTCTACAGAACGTGGTATTTTCATATGGTTACTCGAGCAATATTGCTCGTTGTATTGACATCCGGCAGCGCAAGTTGTATGGGTTGAAGAGTCACGACTGCCACATTCTAATGGAACAATTACTTCCAATTTTGGTGAAGAAGGCATTGCCAAGTCCGGTATCAAATGTGATTGCGAATCTGTCCTCATTTTTCCGAGAACTCTGTGGAAAAGCTATAAATCCTATGCAGCTTGGTGCCCTTCAGAATCATGTTGTGCAAACTCTGTGTCAGATGGAAATGATTTTTCCTCCATCCTTCTTTACTGTCATGGTTCACCTTACGGTGCACCTCGTTGATGAAATAAAACTTGGTGGCCCGGTACATTATCGGTGGATGTATCCAATAGAAAGGTTAGCTTGCTACTAAATGCATTTAAGACATTTTTTTTCAAATTCGTTACGTATATACTAAGCGTTATGTCATATTTATGTAAAAGGTACTTAGGACGATTGAAGCAATACGTGCGTAATAGGGCACAAGTAGAAGGCTCAATTGCGGAGGGCTATTCATCCGAGGAGATTTTGACATTCTGCTCCAGATATTTGGATAATATTGAGACTAGAATCAACCGACCAGTGCGAGTTGACGATCGACCTGTTGATGTTACAGTTAATACAGGATGTACTATGTTCCCAGAAATTGGAAAAGCTTCAGGGGCTGTATCACATTTTGTACTGACCCCAATGGAAAGAGATCAGACACATCGTCATGTGCTAGTCAATTGCGAGGCCATCGCTCTATTTATTGAGTAAGTATGCACATGTAATCATTAAGCACGATTATAACCAATTTCAAACACTCAATCGTTGGACTAATTTCTTGTTATGTCGTAAAGTATATTTAGGTCAGAAACCAAGCGAAAATTACAGGATCAAACAAGGTCGCAATCTAGGATAGACCGTGTTGTGCATGCAGAATTTCTTCGCCGGTTCAAGCGTGAGGTTCGTAGAAATTTAACCTGACCAACTTATTTGTGCCCTAGAATTATAAATTATGAACTCCAATTTTTTATATGAACAAACTCTAATTTATGGTGCTAGGTTCCAATGGACAATACTGTACATTTGAAAGAAATGAAGTTGCTGGCATGTGGTCCCATGCTTCAGGCAAGACGTTTTGGGGCATACAACGTCAATTGGTACAAGTTTAGAACTATCACAAAGGAAGACGGGCTAAAAACACAAAATATTGGAGTTTATGTCTCATCCAATACAAGAAGTTATGCCAGCATGCGTGACAACAGAGTATCTGTTGGTAGTGTTCCATATTATGGAAAAATTGTGGACATAATCGAACTGAACTACAGCTGCCATTTTACAGTGGTTTTGTTCAAATGTATTTGGGCTGCTACAACTACGAGCAGAGAAATCAAACAAGACCATCTGGGCCTTACCAACGTTAATTTCGCTCGTCCAATTCACACCGGTGATCGAGAAGAGGACGAACCGTACATATTGGCATCAGAAGCTCATCTCGTGTACTATATATGTGATGAAGTAGATCAAGAATGGAGTGTAGTGGTTCATGTAAAACCACGAGACTTGTATGACATGGGAGGAGAGAATGATGATGTTGAAGTTGCTTTTTCTCCTCAGCCCGGGTTGAACATGTCAGCAGCAGGTGACATCAGTGAGTTACAGTTGACAAGGGATGATGATATAGAAGACCTAGTAGCAGATGTTTCTGATAACATCGATTATGTGGCATACTGAAAATATGGCTAAACATGTACATCATTTTTAGAGTATCTGTGTGTGTTTGATAAGTTTAATAGTGTTTAGGATGTACGCAGTTTGCTGGTTACATTACTATCTGTGTTTTCGTATTTGAATTAAGTTTTCATTTTAAGTTGATTTTCATGAATACCACCAGTTCCTTATTTTTTCCAACGATTATTGCTTTTAAAAATTAGTTTTCAAGACTTTGTTGTTCTCATCATCATTGTTATTGTTCTTAACCTCCAATAAAGAAAATTATGATATCGAGTAAATTATCTTGAATTACGATATTGTTATCATTGACAAATATATTTAATGCTAAAATTGTGTTGTAACAGGAGTAATAAAAATGGAGGATTTCTCATCATGCTATGCAGGCACAATATTCGCTAACAAAATGGCTATGGCCTCTCCATTCTCTTCATTGAAACATGCAATTACGGTTGCCAGAGACATATGGTACCGTAAGTTGAATGTTAGGTCTTGGTTGGAGGCTATATCAGGATGCTCTTGTTCTAATGAATACTTGGAAATGGCGAACGAAGCTACTGTGCAGGTCTGTTCATTAGCCATACCCTTAAACACTTAAGTTAAACATTATTTGATTAATAAGTATTTTACTTTGATATATGCGTACAACATTTAACCAATGATAGTTGTTACGTTCATGCTAAAATTTGTAGGACCTTCATGAATGGGGATTAAGGTACGAGGAGAAATTTGGCTATGTTTTTGTGACTTTTGTAGCTGGTAGGACATCTGAAGACATACTTGCTGAATTAAAGATTAGAAATAAATTTCTAGCATAGAAAGTGAATTACAGAGACACAATATGCTTTACAAAAAAGACCATCAACTATACATTTTACTATGGTGCAGATTCGCTTTAATAACTCGCATGGTGTTGAGTTGGAGATTGCTTCAACAGAGGAATTGAAGTATATAGAACGTGCTATTATAGAGCTTCTTTCCAAGAAATCTGTCCAAACTACCGATGAAGGAGATGGTAATAGTTAATTTTGTATTTGTTAATTTTGAAAGTCCTCTTTCCATAATTTCGCAATTTTTTTCGTTAATAACTAGGTAATGACCTAGAAGTTATCAGTATCTTTTAAGTAGATTTATATGTTATTGGTTGCATATTCATATATTCAGTATCAGCTGAATATTCAGGCAAAATAGTTGCTGACACTCTAGATGGAGCAGACACTAATTCAGAAGACGATTTAGATGCTATCTCCTCCGGTGGATATGACATCTCCAGGGATGTTGAGCTCAATAAGGTTCCAGAAGACAATGAAACTTTAAACACCCAACATAGAGAAGATGTCGTACATGCTGCAAAAAGGGGGTTTCGATTTGAACAAGTTGCCATGATTTAGAGATGACTTATCAGATCCATTATCATGTCACTGCAGCGGATTTCTGACAGAGTATTTCTGGCCAGGTCAATACGATGTTGATGAGAAATTATGACTCAAAACTTGTTTGTCTACTTTAGTAATTCTGATTTTTATGCTCCATTGAACTTTGTTTTGAGTTTATGAATTTGGACGTTCACTTGATTTTTATGTTACCATTTATGGTTGAATACAAACTCAAAATGGCTGATAGTCCAAGAGAAAACCTGATTCATAAATTTATTTTTAGTTATTCATTTATAAATATTTTTTTAATTAATGAATTATTTTTTATGTAACACAAAAATAAAAATTTATTTAATGCATTAAGTTGCAGTATTTGAAACATGTTTTTTCAGTAAAAAAAATAGCGAGGACTAGAATAGTTTTAAGAAGCCAATAATGTTTATACAAAAAAAATTCAAGTTAAAAATAATATTGCAGCGGTTAGACAAAAACCGCTGCAAAATGAGTATCAATGTATTCAACAACTTTACATTTTACGGCGGTTACAGAAAAACCGCTGCAAAATGAGATTATTTGGTAGCGTCCCCTAAAACCGCCACAAGAACCGCTGCAAAACGGGTACATTTCGCAGCGGTGACCGAAAAACCGCTGCAAAATGAGATCATTTGGTAGCGTCCCCTAAAACCGCCGCAAGAACCGCTGGCAGGTTCTATTTAGCAGCGGTTGAAAAAAACCGCTGCCAAATATCAGCCGCTATCTGCCGGTTAGTTTTGATTTTTGAGCGCTAGGTCCGTAGCTTATCAAAAGGTAATTACAATTCAAACTGCTAATAAGTTTTAAAAAGCCATTAATCAAAAAGTTAAAAATATAAATTTATTAATTATTATATCAATAATTCAATATAACGTGTACACTTTTTAATATAAATGGGAGCTAAATTGGTGCGTTGCACCATTATGGAAGAACAGGATGTTTGACCGAATGGTGGTAAATCAGACGGTCTAATTTGAAGGAGAGGTAATCGAACGGTTCAATTTACGTACCGTCGTCAACGTGTCGCCCATATATGTGATCCCTCTATCGTTGATTTACATACTCCCGAGCCACACACTCTCTTTCTCTCTCATTCATCCATCCCTTTTACAATTCCACATCCCTACCACCAAATTCTCTCTGAAGCTCTTCAAAGTTGAAGAACTGAAGCCACTATTTCCAACATCAACGAAGCATAAATAATTAAATATATCAAGAAGACTAAAAATTAAAAAAATTGATTGTCAAAGGCTACATATTATTAATGATCTCAGTCACTTAAATTATGTAAGTTATTGTTATTAATTTTTTAATTTAATAAAAATAATAAAAATAATATTAGAAAATAATATTATTAATAATAATTAAATGATAGTTAAAATGTTATTGATAACGTTATATATAAAACTTTTAAATATGTGTTTATTTATTTTGTTAATGAATTTCCGATATTGTTAGAAAATATAGTTAGTACTATATGGATTTTTGTTAAATAAATTTTTGAATATTTTAGAGCATTTAATATGTTAATTGTTTTTATAAATATAGATATAATTAGGTGTTTTAATAATTGTTGTTAGATATTTGATTAGTTAGTAATAAATTGTTATTAGAAGTTTATTAATATATTTATGATATTTATAATTATAATTAAATTTTTATGGATATTTTTTATTGATGTGAAATTTGGCTACGTTATGTAGAGTTTACGGATGTTGACCTGTAACCACTATTTGCCATCGAATCTGTATAATTCTATTGTGGAGGGGCATATACGGGAGACTAGTTTTTTTCACGTTTCCTAAATTGGAGTAATCCAGTGTCAGGGAGCATTGGTCAACACATTGATCAAAAGATGGCATCCGAATACACATACGCTCCACCTTTCGATTGGTGAGTGTGTCGTCACATTAGAAGATGTGGCTATGATACTTGGTATTCTAATTAATGGTCTTTCGTGATAGGAGCAACAGTAAATAGTTTTGATACCCTATAAGCTAAAAGACCGTTTAATGTTGAATGATGAAATTGAGATTCAAAGGTATGTAAGTGCCACATCATATTGTTATTCGGGACGATCTTGTTTGGAGACAAGTTTGAGGCAGTGGTGCATTGAAAAGTTTTGCCTTTGCTGTGAGATTTTACTAGTATCAGTGAATTCAGTTGGAGATCAGCTTGCCTGGAGCACTTATACAAATCTCTTTGTAGGGCATCTCGTTTCGACTGTAAGGAGGTCGATGGTGCACTAACACTTTTGTTGACTTGGGCTTGGATCCGTTTACCGTTTCTTGCGCCGATTCCTATCAATCCCCAGCTTTTTCTGCTTGTAAATAGGTAAAACTATCTAGAAACAACTTCAGCTATATGTTACACCGTATCTTAATGTTTTGGCTTAGGGTTTGTTAACAAAATAAATGATATTAGGTGGCGTAATTAGGATTGTACTGACCGACCATATAGATTTCATTCTTTTACTCACTTTAGGAGGTTGTTAGATGAACTGCAAGAAGGCCAAGTATGTTTTCCTATTACAAATTTCTGTCTTTCATACATCCGATAATCTATACCTCTACAGATGGTATAATCTTTCATCACCATAATGATAGCTTCCCTAGAACTAAATTTCATTTCCATAGCAAATTTACCATGTGATAAATATTTAATAAATAAATATTAAATAAGTGAAATTAAAAGTAAAATCTGTCGATAAATTATAAATCATTTTTAAGTTATCTTAAATTTATACACATCCTAAACAAACATTAACTAAATTAATATAAATATATACATATATTTGTTTAGAATCATCTAATTATCTCACCATCAAGGAAATAAATACGTAAATACATAAATAAATACTAGTTAATATTAACCAAATAAATAATAAAATACAACATTCTCTTAAATTTAACTAAATAAAGACATAAACAAATGCTAACTAATTATATTTTCACATGTCACGTAACTAATTAATCCATCAATAATATAATAAACAACAAAATTTTAATATCTCATACATATATTCAAATTACGTACCTGCATTCGTATATTCAGAAAATTCCGGTGCATGCATAGCTTCCAAATCCAACGCGCGCATGAAAGATTGTTCCTCAAACAGATGTTGGTTTACTAGTGCATTTGCCACTTCTGTGACATCTGCCTCCATAATGTCGTCAGCTTGATCTTCATCTCCATCTGCACCAACGACCTCATAGTTGCTGTCAAACTCTTCCTCACTATCACTACTGTAATCTTCCTGTTCAATATTTCGATCAGCTTCAGATTGTTCGAACTCAATATATAACTCAATGAACGACATCTGAGAGCGACTTACAATATACATTGAAAACATCTCTTGCATGCTTGCTTCATCAGTTATATATTTGGTTTGAAATTGAACGAATCTGCCAAATACCGATATAGGATACCTGTATAAAATACATGACACTTTCCTTGACATTTGAGGATCTATCTTCTTAGAAATTACACCTTTTAATTCTTCAAACGAGATTGTAAATGGAATAACAATATCTAACGGATTCTCACATACAAATTTCACGCCTTCAGATGTTTGTAATAAAATCTGACCAAAATAATACACTTTCAACATAACTCTATCAGCCATTTTTTTCTTACCTAAAAAAAAATTCTAAAGCTGTAATATCAAACAGAAATGACTATCCAGCCAAAGAGGAGAGAACTTTCGGCTGCTGAAGAAAGAAGAATCAGTGAAGAAGAAGAAGAGAAATCTCAATCTC
>NC_029786.2:86945855-86965977 GCF_000816755.2 Arachis ipaensis
ATATATATATATATATTATTTTTTAAAAGCAAATCGGACAGTCCGATTTACTAGATCAATGGTTAAAAAAGTTTTTTCCCTTGCTTGTAATCGGACGGTTTGATTACACTAGTGCCAATTTCAAAATTTCTGCAACACACAAATTGTACTGTCCGATTTGTGTCCCTATCTTCATCAACAAATAAATCAGACGGTTCGATTACTTCTACGTAGAATTTAAAACCCAACCACTACATCTGTGTCTAACACAACAAACCTCCATAACCAAGCATAACTCACATGATACTTTCATATCCAAAAGTGAGCCACCTTTCTCTCACTCTGTGTATATACTGGATTTATTACGGAAAAAGATCATTCAGTACACATTAATTAAATAAGGTTTTTATTCACTACATGCATAAATAATGGTATGGTTTATATTAAAAAAAATAAAATCGCTATGCAAGTTGTTTATTTTATGAACAAATAAACAAACAAGACTAGATCAGAGGCAAGGGAGTCCCTCTAGGAATCCAAATAACTCTAATAAGTGATAACGCTCCGAAATTGCATGATCGTTAAGGAGACTTTTGTCAGAGTAGTTCATGTTGCAGAATAAATGAATAATGCTGAACTGTTGTAAAATAATAAATAAATAAAGAAGAGAAAATGAATATAAAATAAAAAAAAAATAAAAATAGAGAACTCTAATATTAATATTTATTAATATTATTATCTCAATATAACTGAGATGATTTATATATATTCACTAATATTATGAGTGTTATAGTGTGCATCTATAGAGAAAGAGAGAAAAGTGTTTTATATTAATCTTATGTGTATTTTGTTTGGGTTTACTCTCTATTTATACACCTCCCAAGTTCACTTTTTCAAATTTCATTAAATTCAATCTCTCTTGATAACAAGAGCCTCCCAATCATAAAAAATTCAACTGCCCATGGACATCCATATCACAACACTCTCTCTTGGATGTCCATTTAGGATTATACCTCATTAACACCTTACTAAAGAAAACCCCAAAAGAAAAAATACAATATCCTTTGTGGACTGCCTCATTAAAAATCTTGTCAAGAAAAACCCAATAGGGAGAAAAACCTGACCAAGGAAAAAAGAGTACAGTCTCCCATAGTTTTTTTTCCTTTCATTATTTTTCTTGCTACCAAAACTTTGCCATTTACCTCTTTTGGGGTTATGATTTGCCGCATTTGCGTTAAAAATCTTGTCAAGAAAAATCCAATAGGGAGAAAAACCTGACCAAGGAAAAAAGAGTACAGTCTCCCATAGTTTTTTTTCCTTTCATTATTTTTCTTGCTACCAAAACTTTGCCATTTACCTCTTCTAGGGTTATGATTTGCCGCATTTGCGTTAAGAAATGGGGCGGCGCCAGCTAAGCGCGCTTCATGATTTCTTTAAAGTAATTCATTGTTACGTTCAGCAACAAGAAAGCAAGAAATTAGCTCAGAATATTTTTTAAATTCTTTTTCTCGATACTCCTGCTGCAGGAGCACATTCGAGACATGGAAGGTCGAGAAAGTTTTCTCTAACATGTCATTATCAGTTATCTTTTTTCACATAATTTCATTCGTGGGATAATTTGTAACATTGATGAATTGTATTCATTTATGAATTTAAAATCCTGTAAACGCAAGTGTGTCTACCCATATCGGGCTTGGAAAAGTATCACTGTTTTTTTTATGATTATACCTTTCTTCAAGGTTTTTTCACAGATTTGTAAGATCTTTTAGTGAGATATTCATTTTTCAACCCTTTGTCAAGATGATGATGAAGAAAGATCATAGCTTTGGCTTTATCTTTATGGGATACATTATTTTCAGCCTTAATGGTATCTCCAAGATTTATTGAATCAAGATGGATTTTGACATATAGTATCCATGATAAGTAATTATTTTCAGATATATCAAGAGTATTAAATTCAATATGAGAGAGCTTTGACATAATAAAAATTTATTACCCGAGTCTTCTTAAATTTTGATTAGAGTCTCGTGCTGATAACGTATTATAAAATAAATAAATAAGGAAGAGAAAATAAATATAAAATAAAAAAGTATAAATAAAAGACTCTAGTATTAATGTTCACCAATACTATTATCTCACTATAATAGAAGTGATTCATATATATTTACTAATATTATATATGTTGCAATTTATACTCACAAAGAGATAGAAAAAAGAGAGAGAATTTATATATTATTGTAGTGTACATATATATGAAAAGAGAGAAGAGTATTTTGTTGTGTATCTATTGTCTGAGACCTCCTCACTATTTATACACGCACAATGTTTACTTTTTCAACTTCATTTAAGTTTAGTTTAACTTGGGAGCTTTATTCTTTTATCATAGGAAAATTGAGCTGCCCATATAACGAATCAAAGTCACATATCATTAATTGAATAGGCATCTATATCCATATCCCATTATAAAGAACTATTTAATATTTTTTTAAATGAGACTGATGAGAGGAACTCTTGCGTGGTCTAGAAATTTGCGGATAAATTCTCGTTGCAAGTATAGTTTCTAAACCTTCAAAAGTCCTTTCATACAAACGTTTTGGTTATCACAAATAACAAATCCCTAAATAAATTGATAACCGAAGTATTCAAACCTCGGGTCGTCTTCTCAAGGAACTGTAGGGAAGTATGTTCTTATTATTGGCTATGTGGATTGTAAATTGGGGTTTTGAGAATGAGGAGCAAGTAATTTAAGTGGCAATTAAAGTAAATGAAGAACAAGTAATTTAAATAGCAAGTGAAATAAATAAATGACTGTAAATAAATTTTTGGCAAGGTATGAGAAATTAGAGGTCCTATCCTGGCTATCCTTATCAATGATGATAATAATTGAATATTAATCTACTTTTTAGCCTTTACTAAGATAAAGGAAGGTCAAGGGATTAATTGGATTGATCTTTGGATCCTATTTTATTTTCTAAGAAAAGATTGGGATTCTTGAAGCTCAATTCAATTAACAAAGATAACAATTATCAAGCATGTTTGAGTTTGATAACTCCTGAGTTACTGATTTCTTAACCAAAACCAAAAGGAGAAAAGTAAATCTACTGGAATAAGAATATCTTCAGATTGGGAATAATTGTAACTAATAAATAAAAGAAAGCAATATTAACCGAAATACCTCAAATAACATTAATCCAAAATAATAATCTGTAACATGGAAGAATTCATAAATTAAATTGCAAAAGTAAATAATCAACTAAAGTAATGAATAAAAGTAAAAGAGAAGCTTAAAGTAAAGGAACATTAAACCTGGGATCGAGAGTCACTCCCAAACTAAGAGAAATCCTAAATCCTAATCCTAAAAGAGAGAGAGAATCTCTCTCTAAACTAAATCTAAATCATGAAAACTAAAACTAAAGTCGTCTCTCTAATCTAAATCTAAATAATGAAAACTAAAACTAAAGTCGTCTCTCTATGAATGGATGCATCCCTCACTTCATAACCTCTGGTCTATGCCTTCTGGACTTGGATTTGGGCCAAAAAGGGCTTCAGAAATCGCTGGGAGCGTTTTCTGCAATTTCTGGTGCGTGGCCTCTGTCACGCGTCCGCGTGGGTCACGCGGTCGCGTCATTCGGAGCTTTTCTTGTCACGCGGTCGCGTCAGTCATGCGGCCGCGTCGCTGTTGATTCGCGCTTGGCATGCGTCCGCGTCGCCCATGCGACCGCGTGGATGCCAGTTTCTTTAGAAACTCTGTTTTGTGCTTTCCTTCCATTTTTGTATGTTTCCTTTTCATCCTTTAAGTCATTCCTGCCTTAGAAGATCTGAAACTACTCAACACAATATCATAAAATATGGGTTTATCAACCTCCCCACACTTAAACAATAGCATGTCCTCATGCTAAATCCAAGGTGAAAAGTAAGGTTAAAGTGATGGAATGTCATGTAATGCAATCTAATCTAAATGCAACTACCTAAATGAATGATGCATCATGCAATTCTAATTTTTATTCACTTGTATATAAAGCTTACATGTAGTTGAATTAACTCACATTCTCAATGAATCATATATATATATATATATAGCCAAGCCTTAGATAGTGATAAAGTGCCTTTACAATTGAAATGGGAGAGAAAAGCATTTTATAAACTTGCAAGATAATTAATAGTTTAAACAGAGATAAATGTTAATGAGCTATTGAACCCTCACTGGATTTTGTGTTTACTCTCTAATCACTCAGTGTTTATTGGGTTAATCACTCTATTCTTCGTTTTATTCTTACTTTCTATAACTTTGTTCTTCATCTAACCAATCAACAATCATAGAATATAGTCATACCAAAAATCATGAGGTCTTTAAGTAAGGTTGTAATGGGGCCAAGGTAAAGGTAAAGGTATATGTATAAGGCTAAGTGAGCTAATAAGTGAATCCTTAATTAGACTAAGATCTCACCTAACATACATACTTTCTAAATCAAAGCTTCTTTACCTATTTTCCATATTTTCTCACTTTTGATGTTACATGCTCATATCTCAATATTTATTTTTATCCCATGTGCATTGCTTTATTTCACAATTGGGGAATTCTTTTTGTGTCCCCTTTATTTATAACACTTTTTTTTAATGCACATGGTAATTCAATTATTTTGATTTTACATGAGCATGCTTCCCAAAACTTTTATTTTGAGTTATTTTATTCTTTTCAACTTTTCTACCTTTTGTTTTTATCATCCATGTTCCCAATAGGTTTTCTCACATTTAAACTATACATAATTTTCTATCTTAAGCTAACCAAGGATTCAACTTGGAATTTTATTTTGTTTTTCTGCTTAAGGCTAGTAATGTGGCTAATAGAATAAAAGGGGATTTAAAGGCTCAAGGGGGCTAACAAAGGTGATGTAAAGGGTAGGCTATTTTGGGATAAGTGAGCTAAAATCAAATAATGGCATCAATCACTCTCTTGGTATGTATTTCTATTCTATAATCGGACATATAGATTAAAACAAAGTAAAGAACACCAGAATAAACAAGAAGGGTGAAACATACAGGAATAAAATATTATGGTTTGAATGTAACCATACAATTAAGCTCAAAACTCACAGGTTGTGTGTTCTCTAGCTCAAAAATCATTTATCAGTTATGTATGTCATGCAGGTTTAGTTAAAAATTTCCATTATTCTCAATGTAAAACTTATATTGAATGGCTTTAAAGTTCTAGTGTTTCTCCTTGATGAAATGTTGTTAACTAACTAATATGTAATGCTATATATACAAGGTGTGTGGATTGTTTCTATTGTGTTCAAGTTCCTAGTTTACTTCCTTTTTATATTTTTCAATTTAAACTAAGCTATCTTATGCTAAAAAGGGTAAACTATACTAATTAATCCACAATTTCTATAACTAATAAGTTAGAATTGCAACTAAACTATATGGCTAAAATATGACTAAAATGCAATATAGAATAAATACATAAAAATGTCAATATATATAAGTACTGAGAAAAATAAAAATAAAAATAAAAAGAAAAAAATACAGAAAAGTAGCAAAATAAATAAAAAGAGTATGTAGTGGTTCACCAAAAAAAAGAATGCCAGAGATGGCGACCTCCGCACACTTAAAATGTAGCATCGTCCCCGATGCTCACTCAAGCAGGGTGTGAAGGGGTGTCATCACTGGAAGGGTGGGTAGCTGGGGTCTCTGTGGTGGTGGTCTGAGGATCAGCCTGCTGCAGAGGAGGTGCTGACTGGATAGGGATCTCGGGGTCTACAGCCTGAATCTGAGACGGAGCCTCCTGATGTGATGCTGCCTGCTGGGTGCCTGCCTGCTCTGCCTCGCTCTGTGGATGGGTCTCTGCCTCGGGATCATCCGCCTCCTCCTCAGATGCCTCGGATGGTGTGTCAAGCTCGGAGGGGATGTCGCCAAAGCGTATCATCAGCTTCAGGTGCTCATAGCGTCGCTTGTTGCGACGCTCCATATGGTCAAGCCGTCGAAACAGGCGATGCACTAGATGATAGATGGGCTCTGGAGCAGGTGGAGTGCAGTGGTGGTGGCAGGGGTAGCTGTGGAAGAAGAGGGGCCGACAGATGGTGTGGCTGTGTCAGCAGTAGCAGTGAGGAAAGGAGGTCTGTAGCCCAAAGCCAGAAAGTTCCTGCTGTGAGGGATAATCTTCTTGCATTTTGCAGCAGGTGGCTTTTCATCAGCATCCTCCCATGGCACGTCAGCTCGACGGCCTAGCTGTGTAATCAAATAAGGAAAGGGAAGAGTGCCTCGGACGTGGACCCTGGCCATATAGTACCAGATAAAGCGTGGCAGGTACAGGTCCTTACCCTCCATCACACACCATAGGAGGGTGATAATAGCGGCTGGTATCTCAGTCTCGTGAGTACTTGGCATAATGAAGTTGCTAAGTATCTGATGCCATAGCCGAGCCTCATCTTTCAGGTAAATCCGCTTGATTCCCTTTGGCATGGTGGTGTTCTGACCCATAATCCAAGGAACGGTTGGGTCAAGGGCTATCCGGGCCTTTACTGCATCCCAATCAAATCGCATAAAGCGCATGTCTTCCTCAGCTTTCTGATAACCATCCAGCTGATCAGTCTTAGGCAGAAGCTTCAAAACATCTTCAATGGCCTCTTCAGTAACCAGAATCTGCTTCTCTCAGAGGTTCACTGCATATAGGGAAGTCTTGAAGTAATTGCAGTAGAATTCTCTAACCCAAGATTCATTGACCTCAGTCAGAGGTCTCTCCAGGAAGAACCAGCCTCTTTGTTTGATTTGGTCAGAGGTGTATTACTGGAGTTCTTCTGGGATCTTCAGAGTCCTCTCTAGGTATAGGTTCCTGGAGGTTGCAAACACCGCATACCTCAGCTCACAGTATCGGTTTGCAAACTTTACTGGATCAGTAGCAGGGATTAGCTGGTCGGCCTTCTCCTGCGGGGTAAAATTTTTCTCCCGCAAGGAGGCATCATGCATGAGATCTATGATAGACATAGAGGCTTCTCCTCTTTTCCGTTTGCCAGTTGGTGCCTTTCCTTTCCCTTTTCTGTGGGAGTCCGACATCCTGAAAAACAGAATTCAAGGATATAATAAAAACAGGAAAACAAGGAGGCAATTAACAAAAGAAGCACATAGTGGCAAAGGAGCAGGAGAGTAATGAATATGAGCTAAGTAAATGTGCATTAAGGATTGAATAGGAGTTAAAAGTTCGAAAAGAAGAATTTACAATCCAAAATGGAATAGAATTCATGTGAAATAGAAAAATAAACATCATGCCTTGGTTAGAATGTTAAGAGAAAGTGAAAGAAAATCAGAAAAGAAGTTTTTGAAAGGTTAGGTTGGTTAGAATTGAAAAAGAGTTTAGGAAGTGAAAATTAGTGAGTTAGTAGAAGTGGGTTAATGTAAGTGGCATAATGAAAATATTCCAAGTAACAAGTATTCACAGTTAGAAGCGATAAGTAACTCATATCCAAACAAGTAAAACAGTTTGATGATGATTCAAATAGATACAGAGAAAGCAGAAATTTGAAATCAAACATCAAAAATGCAGTGTAGGAACCAGGAAATAAAAAAGGATAAGAAAACTTGCCCAGGCATTCATGAATGGTTTGGTTAAAGCAGAGTAAAACATATTTCAAAATGGCAAAACCAAAACATGAATGGAAACATTTTACAGAAATTTGGGCAGCATTCCGGCTAAAATTGGATTGTCCCGGAAAATAAACAGCATTCATATAGTTCATATGAATCAAAATTAAAGCTGTACTTACATATAAGGAATATAAACATGAAAATTCAGAGTAAAGAGCAGCATGAAACAAGAAATTATAGCATATGAACAAAACTAACAGCACAGCATCAGCAGAATTGCGAAAATAATGAAACAAGAAACAAGAACAGTGCAATTAAACAAACCTAAATCTACTAACCACATCCTAGGCTACCTAACAGCCTAAAATCCACTACAACATGCATATCTAACTAGCCTAAAGATGAACAATAACAGAAAAAAAAATAGGAACTAACGATGAAAGGATAAAAGGGTGGCGTTCGGCGGAACCTGGTAGGCGAACTAGGGAGAGTGGGCAGAAAGGTGGCTGGGGGTGGTGGTACGGCGTCTCGCGCGGTGGAGAAGGGTGGCGCGGTGGCGGTGATGCTATTCGGAGGGCAGGGAGGGAAAGTAGGGGTAATGGGGGTTGGACCTTGACTTTAACCGCTCAGTCTCAAGTTTTCACTTGACACCTTCACGCCACAAGCATATGGTTAGGGACAGCTTGGTTTAGCCGCTTAGGCCAGGATTTTATTCCTTTAGGCCCTCCTATCCACTGATGCTCAAAGCCTTGGATCCTTTTTATTTACCCTTGCCTTTTGGTTTTAAGGGCTACTGGATTTTTGCTCTTGCCTTTTGGTTTTAAGAGCTTTTGGCTTTTTCTGCTTGCTTGTTCTTTTTCTCTCTTTTTTTTCGCTATTTTTTTCTGCAAGCTTTGTATTCACTGCTTTTTCTTGCTTCAAGAATCATTTTTATGATTTTTCAGATTATCAAATAACATGTCTCCTTGTCATCATTCTTTCAAGAGCCAACATATTTAACATTCTTAAACATCAAATTCAAAAGACATATGCACTGTTCAAGCATTCATTCAGAAAACAAAAAGTATTGTCACCACATCAAAATAATTAAACTAGTTTCAAGGATAAATTTGAAACCATGTACTCCTTGTTCTTTTGTAATTAAAATATTTTTCTATTTAAGAGAGGTGATGGATTCATATTAACTACTTTAAGGCATAGACACTTGAATACTAATGATCATGTAATAAGACACAAATATAGATAAACATTCAACATAAAAACGAAAAACAGAAAATTTAAGAACAAGGAATGAGTCCACCTTAGTGATGGTGGCGTTTTCTTCTTGAAGAACCAATATGTCCTTGAGCTCTTCTATGTCTCTTCCTTGTCTTTCTTGCTCCTCCCTCATTGCTCTTTGATCTTCTCTAATTTTATGGAGGATGATGGATTGCTATTGATGTTCCATCCTTAGTTGTCCCATGTTGGAACTTAATTCTCCTAGGGAGGTGTTGATTTGCTCCAAAAAATTCTGTGGAGAAAAGTGCATCCCTTGAGGCATTAGTGGTTATGGGAAAAAAACAATACTTTTTCCACACCAAACTTAAAATGTTTGCTCGTCCTCGAGCAAAAGAAGAAAGAAAGGATGAGAAGAAGAAGAAATGGATGTGAGTGGTGAAGAGGTAATGGGGAAGAGAGATTGAGGTGATTGGTGAAGGGTTCTTGGGAAAGGGTGATATAGGATTATGAGGAGGGAAGGTGAGTGGAGGTATGTGGGGATCCTGTGGGATCCACAGATCCTGAGGTGTCAAGGATTTACATCCCTGCACCAATTAGGCATGTAAAATGCCTTTGCATGCATTTCTGGCGTTTAAACGCCGAAGTGATGCTTGTTCTGGGCGTTCAACGCCCATATGCAGCATATTTCTGGCGTTGAACGCCAGCTCCATGCTTGTTTCTGGCGTTCAGCGCCAGCTCCATGCTCTATTCTGGCGTTGAACGCCAGCCAGATGCTCCTTACTGGCGTTTAAACGCCAGTAAGTTCTTCCTCCAGGGTGTGATTTTTCTTTTGCTGTTTTTGATTCTGTTTTTAATTTTTGTATTTATTTTGTGACTGCACATGATCATGAACCTAATAAAACATGAAAGAACAATGAAAAAAAAAATAAAATTAGATAAATAAAAATTGGGTTGCCTCCCAACAAGCGCTTCTTTAATGTCACTAGCTTGACAGTGGGCTCTCACGGAGCCACAGAGGTGATCAGGTCAATTTAATAGACTCCCGACACCAAACTTAGAGTTTGGATGAGACCTCCCAACACCAAACTTAGAGTTTGATTGTGGGGGCTTTGTTTGACTCTGTACTGAGAGAAGCTTTTCTTGCTTCCTCTCCATTGTTACAGAAGAACACCCTTGGGTCTTAAACACAAGGTAGTCCCCATTTAATTGAATGACTAATTCTCCTCTGTTAACATCTATCACAGCTCCTAGATATTGAGCAACTTGCTCCCCAGTTACATTTTCATCCTTTTCAGAGGAAGAATAGTCTTCAGAGCTCATGAATGGCAGAAGGAGGTTTAGTGGAATCTCTATGGTCTCTATATGAGCCTCAGATTCTTTTGGATCCTCAATAGGGAGCTCCTTCTTGCTTGAGAGACGTCCCATGAGGTCTTCCTCATTGGGATTCACATCCTCTCCTTCCTCTCTAGTTTCAGCCATGTTGATTATATCAATGGTCTTGCACTCTCTTTTTGGATTTTCTTCAGTATTGCTTGGGAGAGTACTAGGAGGAGTTTCAGTGACTTTCTTACTCAGCTGGCCCACTTGTGCCTCCAAATTTCTGATGGAGGACCGTGTTTCACTCATGAAACTTAAAGTGGCCTTAGACAGATCAGAGACTATATTTGCTAAGTTAGAGGTGCTCTGCTCAGAATTCTCTGTCTGTTGCTGAGAAGATGATGGAAAAGGCTTGCTATTGCTAAGCCTGTTTCTTCCACCATTATTAAAGCCTTGTTGAGGCTTCTGTTGATCCTTCCATGAGAGATTTGGATGATTTCTCCATGATGAATTATAGGTGTTTCCATAAGGTTCACCCATGTAATTTACCTCTGCCATTGCAGGGTTGTCAGGATCATAAGCTTCTTCAGAAGATGGCTCTTTAGTACTGTTGGATGCATTTTGCCATCCATTCAGACTTTGAGAAATCATGTTGACTTGCTGAGTCAACATTTTGTTTTGAGCCAATATGGCATTCAGAGCATCAATTTCAAGAACACCCTTCCTCTGAGGCGTCCTATTATTCACGGAATTCCTCTCAGAAGTATACATGAATTGATTATTTGCAACCATGTCAATAAGTTCTTGAGCTTCTGCAGGCGTTTTCTTTAGGTGAATGGATCCACCTGCAGAATGGTCCAATGACATCTTAGAGAATTCAGATAGACCATAATAAAATATATCCAGAATGGTCCATTCTGAAAGCATGTCAGGAGGACACCTTTTGGTCATCTGCTTGTATCTTTCCCAAGCTTCATAGAGGGATTCACCATCTTTTTGCTTGAAGGTCTGAACATCCACTCTAAGTTTGTTCAGCTTTTGAGGAGGAAAGAACTTAGCCAAGAAGGCCGTGACCAGCTTATCCCAGGAGTCCAGGCTATCCTTAGGTTGTGAGTCCAACCATGTTCTAGCTCTGTCTCTTACAGCAAAAGGGAAAAGCATGAGCCTGTAGACTTCAGGATCTACTCCATTAGTCTTAACAGTCTCACAGATCTGCAATAACTCAGTTAAAAATTGATAGGGATCTTCTGATGGAAGTCCATGGAATTTGCAGTTCTGTTGCATTAGAGCAACTAATTGAGGTTTCAGCTCAAAATTGTTTGCTCCAATGGTAGGGATGGAGATGCTCCTTCCATCAAACTTGGAAATAGGTGTAGAATAATCACCAAGCATCCTCCTTGCATTATTGTTGTTAGGTTCGGCTGCCATCTCCTTTTCTTGTTCGAATTTTTCAGTAAGGTTGTCTCTGGATTGTTGTAATTTAGCTTTTCTTAGTTTCCTCTTCAGAGTCCTTTCAGGTTCTGGATCAGCTTCAACAAGAACGCCTTTTTTCTTGTTCCTGCTCATAAGAAAGAGAAGAGAACAAGAAAAGAAGAGGAATCCTCTATGTCACAGTAAAGAGGTTCCTTGTTGTTAGTAGAAGAAGAAAGGGAATAGGAGTGAAGAAGGATGGATAATCCAAACACAAGGGTGAGGATAGGAGCAGTGATTTGAGATGAGGAGATGTGTTAATGAATGAATAAATAAATAGAATAGGATGAGAAAGAGAAGTTTTCAAAAATTTACTAAAATAAAATTAAAATTTAAAGTTAAATTTCGAAAATAAAAATTGAAATTAAATTAAATTAAAATTTAAAACAACTAGTTAGTTAAAATTGAATTTTGAAAAAGAGGGAAGGGATTTTCGAAAATTAGAGAGAGAGTTAGTTAGGTGGTTTTGAAAAAGATAGGAAACAAACAGAAGGTCAATTAGTTAGTTGAAAAAGATTTGAAAATCAATTTTGAAAAGATAAGAAGATAAGAAGTTATTTTAAAATCAAATTTTTGAAAAAGATAAAATTTTGAAAAAGATATGATATAAAAGATATGATAAAAAGATATGATTAAAAAGATTTAATTGAAAAGATATGATTGAAAAGATATTAAGATTTGAAAATTAAATTTGAAAAGATAAGAAGTTAGAAAAAGATTTTGAAATCAAATTTTAAAAAGATATGATTGAAAGAGATTTGTTTGAAAAAGATATGATTGAAAAGATATGATTAAACTTTATTTTGAAAAAGATTTGAAAGATAAATTAAAAAGATTTTATTTTTAAAATTAAAGTTGATGACTTGACTAACAAGAAACTAAAAGATATGATTCTAGAATTTAAAGATTGAATTTTTCTTGATAGGAAAGTCACAAACTTGAAATTTTTGAATAAAAACATTAGATGTTAGTGTTAATTTCGAAAATATAAGATAAAATTAAGAAAAAGATTTTGAAAAATTAATTTTTAAAATTTTCGAAAAGAAAAAAAAATTAAGAAGAAAAATGAAAAAGATTTGATTTTTGAAAAAGATTTGAAAAAGATAAGATTTTTAAAATTGAAATTTTGATTTGACTCATAAGAAACAACTTATTTTTAAAAATTTTTGACTAAGTCAACCCAAAATTTCGAAATTTATGAGTAAAATAAGGAAAAGATATTTTTTTATTTTTGAATTTTTTTTTATGATGAAAGAGAAAAACATGAAAATGACTCACAATATGAAAATTATGAATCAAAACATATGATGCATGCAAGAACACTATGAATGTCAAGATAAACACCAAGAACACCTTGAAGATCATGATGAACATCAAGAACATATTTTTGAAAAATTTTTTTCATGCAAAAAAAACATGCAAGATACCAAACTTAGAAATTTGCAAACTTCAGACACTAACAAATTGAAAATGCATATGAAAAACAGGAAAAGACATAAAACAAGAAAATATGAAGATCAAACAAGAAGACTTACCAAGAACAACTTGAAGATCATGAAGAACACTATGAATGCATGAATTTTCGAAAAATACATAAATTTTTAGAAAAATGTAATTGACACTAAACTAAAAAATTGACTCAAGACTCAAACAAACAACATAAAATATTTTTATTTTTTATGATTTTATTAATTTTTTTGGATTTTTTGTATATTTTTTTTCGAAAACATATAGGAAAAAGGAAGTAATGAATTCAAAGTCCTCAATCAAGATTCCAGGAATCATACCAGGTTAGTCTAAAGCTTGATGGCCAGCCAAACTTCAGCATACCATTTTGAAACTTTAGAATTCATTCTTAAAATTTTAAAATAATTTTCGAAAACAAAGGGAAAAAATTTTTTTGAAAGATTTTTGAAGAATTTTTTTTTTTGAAAATAAAATAAAAAGAAAATTACCTAATCTGAGCAACAAGATGAACCATCAGTTGTCCAAACTCGAACAATCCCCGGCAACAGCGCCAAAAACTTGGTGCACGAAATTGTGATCTCTAGCAACGGCGCCAAAAACTCAGTACGCACGTTCTTAATTTCAAATTCTTTTTCGTTCACAACTTCGATACAACTAACCAGCAAGTGCACTGGGTCGTCCAAGTAATAAACCTTACGTGAGTAAGGGTCGATCCCACGGAGATTATTGGTATGAAGCAAGCTATAGTCGTCTTGTAAATCTCAGTCAGGCGGATATTAAATGGATATGGAGTTTTCGAATGATAATAATAAATAAACAGAAAATAAAGATAGAGATACTTATGTAATTTATTGGTGAGAATTTCAGATGAGTGTATAGAGATGCTTTCGTTCCTCTGAACCTCTGCTTTCCTGCTGTCTTCATCCAATCAATCCTACTCCTTTCCATGGCAAACTCTATGTAGGGCATCACCGTTGTCAATGGCTACATCCCATCCTCTCAGTAAAAAAGGTCCAAATGCTCTGTCACGGCACGGCTAATCATCTGTCGGTTCTCGATCATATTGGAATAGGATTTACTATCCTTTTGCGTCTGTCACTACGCCCAGCACTCGCGAGTTTGAAGCTCGTCACAGCCATTCCTTCCCAGATCCTACTCAGAATACCACAGACAAGGTTTAGACTTTCCGGATCTCAAGAATGGCCATCCATGGGTTCTAACTTATACCACGAAGATTCTAATATCAATGGCCAAATGGCCAGCCCCCAAACATGATCTAAAGATGAAACTAAAGATTCAAATACAATAGTAAAAGTCCTATTTATACTAGGCTAGCTACTAGGGTTTACAGAAGTAAGTAATTGATGCAGAAATCCACTTCTGGGGCCCACTTGGTGTGTGCTTGGGCTGAGCTTGAAGTTTACACGTGCAGAGGCTTCTTTTGGAGTTGAACGCCAAGTTGTAACGTGTTTTTGGCGTTCAACTCTGGTTCGTGACGTATTTATGGCGTTTGACTCCAGAATGCAGCATAGAACTGGCGTTCAATGCCAGTTTGCATCGTCTAAACTCGGGCAAAGTATGAACTATTATATATTGCTGGAAAGCCCTGGATGTCTACTTTCCAACGCCGTTGAGAGCGCGTCATTTGGAGTTTTGTAGCTCCAGAAAATCCACTTTGAATGCAGAGAGGTCAGAATCCAACATCATCTGCAGTCCTTCTTCAACCTGGGGCATGCGATCGCGTCATTGGAATTTGTGCTAAACGCACAAATCCAGCGTCGTTTCAGCGCAACTCTCTGTCTCCTTTTGGGGTGTGGTGCAATCCATGCGACGCAATCGCGTCGCTCACGCGATCGCGTGGGATTGGTATTGTGCAAGTGACGCGATCGCGTGAGTGACGCGATCGCGTGGGTCAATTGTGCGAAACGCACAATGGCCGCACGATTCTAGCCTAACTTTCTGGACGTTGGATCTTTACGCCGATCTCCAAGTCACGCGGCCGCGTGGATGACGCGGTCACGTGGGTAATGTTTTACGCCATTTGACGCGATCGCATGGATGATGCGGTCTCGTGGAGCACCATTTTTTTTATGCAGTATGCAGAATGCAATGATTAATATGAATGCGATGCAAAATTCCAGGTTCAATATTATAAAATAAAATAAAACTTGAAAAATAACAAAACAAAATAAAAATTAAAAAATGAACGATCATACCATGGTGGGTTGTCTCCCACCTAGCACTTTTAGTTAAAGTCCTTAAGTTGGACATTGGATGAACTTCCTGTTATGGCGGCTTATGCTTAAATTCATCCAGAAATCTCCACCAATGCTTGGAATGCCAATAGCCTCCGGGGTCCCAAACTAGGCACGTGAAGCTTCTGAGCAGCTTCAAACAGATTCTCAGACTCCCGAGGTGACGAATATCAGCATAGATTCCAGGATCCCAAACTTTGCTTTTAAATCCGCCTTCGTCTTAATCTATACTTTTCCATCTGGGCGGTTTAGAGATTAGATTCTCACCAGGATAACCAAACGTTTTCCGAAATCCATTTGGTTTATCATGATGCCAATCCGTGCACTTCAAGTTGAAGCGTGGAACTTTATTGAACCTTGTGCACCAGCTCTGAGTACGAGCCATTTTCCTTTTACTCTTAAAGCCACAGAGAGCTCTAAGCTGGCCATCTGTTTCAAGCAAACCATATTCAAGTGGAAAAATACAGTTAAAAGTTAAGGATTGTACCCACTTGAAACTTGTATTGGGTGGTAATGGCCTTGGGGTAGGTGGTTCCAGTGGTTCGGTGAGTTCTACTCCCTTGTGCTCTTCTGTGAAATTCTCCACTTCTTTGCAAGATTCTTCAAATGTTTCCATGTCCTGATCAAAGCCATCTATGTCCTCCTCATCACTTGTGTCATAGACTGGAGGTTGAGAGAAATCTACCTCCGTATCATCTTTGTATTCGCTTGGGGAGGATTCTTCAATCTCAGAGAATTCACTTGCGGATGCAAGTTCATTATCATCATCAAGGAAACTTGCTTCTTGGATTATTCTGTCTAGTTCTTCAGGAAATACCTGCCTTGGGGATTGCGCATAATCCTCCTTTGCATCAATTGCAACATCCTTTACAGAATTTTCCACAACTCTGGCTTTCCATGGAAGTTCAGCGTCTCCTAAGTCTTCAACCAACTCTTCTTCTTCAATAATGACAGCTTCTTTTACTTGTTCCAGTATGAAGCCATGCTCTGTCTTGTCCACTGGAGTTTCTAGTATTTCCTTCATGCTACGCTCTTCATTAGACTGTCCACATGGGGCTGTGGAAGGTTCTTGAATGTTCAAACGTCTAGAAGATAATTGACTTATTGATTGCTCCAGTTGATGAAGGGTTGTTTGAAGTCGATTTACTGTTTCCTTGAGGCGAAACTCTGATTCTCGGGGCGATAGATTTGGATATGGCACAGGGGGAAGTGGTGGTGTTTGGGAGTGATTGGATTGGAACTGGGATAAATGAGGATCATGTGGTGGTGAATGGTGAAAAGAAGCTTGTGAGCGTGGTGGTTCGAAGTTATGTTGAGAGGATGGCCTATAAGCACGTGGTGGGGCTTGTTGGTAGTTACAAGGTTGTCCACCATGTCTATTTGCTTGGTATGCATTGTAGAATGGTCTTTGTCCATGATATCTTAGAGGGTGTTGTTGCCTAAAGGGTTGATCAGATCCTCTTGGCTCCATCCATCTTTGATTGCTCTGACCTTGATGCATATTCCTGTTATAACTTTCATTCCTTTCAATAACATTAGAACCAAACTCAAAGCGAAAGGGGTGAGAATTCATAGTAGCTGATGAAAATAAAAGGGAAAAATAAAAACAAATAAACAAGTAAAAGAAGAATATTTACAATAACCAATAATAAGGCACACGATTGCAGCTCCCCGGCAACGGCGCCATTTTGATGAGAGGAACTCTTGCGTGGTCTAGAAATTTGCGGATAAATCCTCGTTGCAAGTATAGTTTCTAAACCTTCAAAAGTCCTTTCATACAAACGTTTTGGTTATCACAAGTAACAAACCCCTAAATAAATTGATAACCAAAGTATTCAAACCTCGGGTCGTCTTCTCAAGGAACTGCAGGGAAGTATGTTCTTATTATTGGCTATGGGGATTGTAAATTGGAGTTTTGAGAATGAGGAGCAAGTAATTTAAGTGGCAATTAAAGTAAATGAAGAACAAGTAATTTAAATAGCAAGTGAAATAAATAAATGACTGTAAATAAACTTTTGGCAAGGTATGAGAAATTAGAGGTCCTATCCTGGCTATCCTTATCAATGATGATAATAATTGAATCTTAATTCTACTTTGTTAGCCTTTACTAAGATAAAGGAAGGTCAAGGGATTAATTGGATTGATCTTCGGATCCTATTTTATTTTCTAAGAAAAGATTGGGATTCTTGAAGCTCAATTCAATTAACAAAGATAATAATTATCAAGCATGTTTGAGTTTGATAACTCCTGAGTTACTGATTTCTTAACCAAAACCAAAAGGAGAAAAGTAAATCTATTGGAATAAGAATGTCTTCAGATTGGGAATAATTGTAACTAATAAATAAAAGAAAGCAATATTAACTGAAATACCTCAAATAACATTAATCCAAAATAATAATCTGTAACATGGAAGAATTCATAAATTAAATTGCAAAAGTAAATAATCAACTAGAGTAATGAATAAAAGTAAAAGAGAAGCTTAAAGTAAAGGAACATTAAACCTGGGATCGAGAGTCACTCCCAAACTAAGAGAAATCCTAAATCCTAATCCTAAAAGAGAGAGAGAGAATATCTCTCTAAACTAAATCTAAATCATGAAAACTAAAACTAAAGTCGTCTCTCTAAACTAAATCTAAATCATGAAAACTAAAACTAAAGTCGTCTCTCTATGAATGGATGCATTCCCTCACTTCATAACCTCTAGTCTATGCCTTCTGGACTTGGATTTGGGCCAAAAAGAGCTTCAGAAATCACTGGGAGCGTTTTCTGCAATTTCTGGTGCGTGGCCTCTGTCACGCGTCCGCGTGGGTCACGTGGTCGCGTCATTCGGAGCTTTTCTTGTCACGCGGTCGCGTCAGTCATGCGGCCGCGTCATATGTGTTTTGCTTAAGGCGCGCGGCTGTATTATGAGATGAAGAATTTAAAACTTTATTTTCGCTAATGTGCAGTCCGCGTCGCCCATGCGATCGCGTGGATGCCAGTTTCTTTAGAAACTTTATTTTGTGCTTTCCTTCCATTTTTGTATGTTTCCTTTCCATCCTTTAAGTCATTCCTGCCTTAGAAGATCTGAAACTACTCAACACACTAGTCACGGCATCGAATGGAATTAAAGGTAATTAAAATAATTAGTTTTAAAGCATAGAAAACATGTTTTTCACATACATCACATAATGAGAAAGGAAAAGTAAAACTATGCAATTAATATGAATAAGTAGGTGAAGGATTGAATAAATCACTCAAACTAAGCACAAAATATATCATAAAATATGGGTTTATCAGAGACCAATAAAGAAAGCTACTGATTAATACGTGCTTTTCAGGCATACTCTCAGTTTGCCACGAAAGTTAAAACCGATTAAAGAGGAACAAGTTGAGAATTGAGAATTGAGAGATATTGAAGAGAATGAGAATGGAAATGGCAACAAGGTATTTCAACTCGAAACTCCTTCTCTCTTTTGCTTTTGCCCCTTCCAGGCTTTGTATTATTTCTCATTTTTCAGTTGTTAAGAGCGTTTCTGTGTTTTATTCTGATTCTAATTGTAATGTTGATGATGATATTTACACTTTTCTCACATTCTCAGTGAGCACCATTTTTCCTCTGTAATTGAATTCAATAAGATTTTAGCATCTGTTGTTAAGATGAAGCAATACAACACGGCTGTTTCACTTGTTTCTATGTTGGAGTTTAAGGGTATCACTCCTTCCATTGTTACTATGAACATCTTGATCAATTGCTCTTGCCATTTGGATCAGACTGATTCTGCTTTCTCTGCATTGGCCAAGATTATCAAATGGGCTCATCGATTTTGTGTCATTACTTTGAAGTTTGAACACCATAGTGTAAGGGTTTTGTATCAATCGAAAGGTTAGGGAAGCTCTAGAGTTTCATGATAAGGTTAGAGCTATCGGATTTGAGCTTGATGAGGTCACTTGTGGGACCTTAATTAATGGGGTAAACAGGAATTGCTATGACTTGCTACAAAATCTGGAGAAACAACATTCCAGACCGGTGTTGTGATGTATACTACTGTAAATGATAGATTACGTAGAGATGAGCTTGTAACTGAGGCTGCTAACTTGTTTGGTAAAATGATTGCACGGAGAATTCCTCCAACTGTTTTAGTTACAGTTCCCTAATTCATGGTTTCTACTGTGTAAGTTAACTAAAAGGAGCTACTCGATTACTCAATGAAATAGTGCCAAACAACATTAAAACGTATATACGTTTAGCATCTTAATTAATGCTTTATGTAAAGAAGGAAGAGTTGTAGAAGTTCAAAAAATGTTTGATATGTTGTTGGAAAGAAGCCATAAGCCTAATGTTGTCACTTATACTACTTTAATATATGGATAAAATGAAGTCACAAAGGCAAGAGAGTTATTTGACCATATGATAAAGAGAGGTTTGAGTCCTAATGTTACAAGCTATAACATCATGATTAATAGATATTGTAAAAATAAGGGTTAAGTATGATTTTGGTCTCTAAGATATAGACCGAAAATTTTTTTCGTCTCCAACTTTTTTTTGCATACAAAATCGTCTCTAAGATTCAACGTAGTTTTAAAAACGTCCTTTGGACTAAAATCTTAAATTTCTAGACCAAATTATCCCTAACAAAAAATTATAAAATAAAAAAAGGATCAGAAAAGCCATTAATGGAGGAAAAAGGAACCACAAAGAAGTCATCAATGGAGCACCAATAACAACACACAATATTCAACAACAACGTATTCAAATTCAAGAACAACATCATTCATTGCAATCTAGTATTTCAAATTCAACACACACACACACATTGAGAGAGAGAGAGAGAGAGAGAGAGAGAGAGAGAGAG
>NC_029786.2:86966085-86969513 GCF_000816755.2 Arachis ipaensis
TGCCTTTGTTCTCCAAAATTGCCGCCAAAGAAAGGAAGAAGAGGAAATATGAACCCATTCGTGGAGGAGAAGCATGTCCATGAGCGGGTGTGGTGGAGACAACGTCGTGGAGAAGATAGAGTTATTGTCACCGCTGCTCCTCGCATTCTCACTGCTATTCCACGCTCGTCACTTTTGTTTCTGCTTCTGTTTCTTCTATTTTGTTTCTGATTCTATTGTTGTTGCTGATACTGTGATGAAGAAGAAGAGATGTTGTGATGAAGAAGAAGAAAAAAAAGATTCTGATGCTATGACGAAGAAGAAGAAAAAGAAGAAGAGAATGATATTTTGGTACGAATGACAATTTTAAATTTATGTTCAATCTTAGGAACGATGTTGTATGCAAAAAAAAGTTGGGGACGAAAAAATTTTTCGACCTATACCTGAAGAACCAAAATCGTACTTAACCCTAAAAATAAGTTAGTGGATGAAGCTATCACACTCTTTGAAGGTATGCGTAAAAAATATTTAGTTCCTGATATTGTAAGCTACGGTACTCTTATTGACGGCTTCATTGGCTTGTGTAAACTAGGAAGAACATCTAAGGTACAAAATCTTCTAGCTGACATGCATTACAGTGGTCATATCCCTAATTCGATCACTTACAATGCATTGTTGGATTCTTTATGCAAAGCTCAATATCTGACTAGGCAACTACATTATTTCAAGAACTTGTGGACAAAGGACCAGTCCAGATCTGTATATGTGCAGTATTACTCTAAAGGGTTTGTGCAAATGCAAAAGACTAAAGATTGCAAAAGAATTTTTTCAACATCTTGTGATCAACAATTATAACCTAAATGCTTGGACTTAAATATCATGATCAATGGGTATGTAAAGAAGGCATTTTTGATGAAGCAATATCCCCACTTTCAAAAATGAAAGGCAATGGTTTTCAGCCAGATGCTGTTGTTTACAAAACAATTGTTCGAGCTCTTCTTGCTAGAAATGAGAATGAACACGCTAAAAGGCTTCTTTGTGAAATGATCGATCAAGGGTTACCAGAGAGAGGAAATAAGGTGAGAAAATTTGTTTCGAAATGTGTTATTTGAAAATGCATGGATAGTTAGAAGAGGCTTGGTTCTTGTGGAAGTAAACTTGTCTTTTTTTCTAAAATCATAACATGGCTCTTGACAAAAATAAAAATTTCTACTTTGACCCCTTCTCTAATCTCAATGAGACAACAACTTTTTTGTCAGTATTGCCGTCATCTGTTAACGAAAGTCACTGATGTATCAAGTTAACATACTAAGTTAGACGTTAAGTGTCAACATAAAATAGTTAGTAGGGATCAATTTGTCCTTAAACCTAAATTGGTGAGGGACTTATTTATTTCTATTCATTTAAATAAAACGACGTCGTTTTAACTTTAAATTGGTCGGAGTATTATGAAATTATAATTAGAATTTAGAGTCTTTTGTACTCCTTTATAATAAATATATAATAATAATTGATACATTGTTAAATATTAAACAAGCACATTCTTAATTACTTAAAATAATTTATTCTCTCCAATTAATTTATGCCATATACGCTAAAGTGATTTTATTATAAATACTCATTAATGACTTATTATTCAACTAATACATCACAATAAAAGTTATAATTAAGAGTAAACTATCAAAATAGTTTCGAAAAATTTATATCGTTAACAAAAAAAAAATACCAAAAGATACTAATGACAAATAAATTTTCAAATTTCAAAAAATTTGATAACGGTTAGAAATATAATTAGTTATGTACTTCTTTCTATTAGTTGTATAATTATTATAACAATAAAAATTTAATTTAAAAAAATGATGTATATAATTTTTTTAGGATAAATAAGTTTCTGAGCAATTTAACCTTCCAATAACATCGTTTTATTTGAATTAATAAAGACAAATAAAATCTTGACGAATTTGGGTTTAGGGACAAATTCGTTCCTGATTATTCTATATTGACCTTAAGAGTTCAACTTAACATGTTAACATAACACATCAGCAACTTTTGTTAACAGTATTAACTACTAACAACGAAAGGGCCAAAATGAATTTTTTTTTTGTCTAGGATCGCATTTTTAGGGCCAAGTATATATATATATATATATAGAAAGACAAAGTTGTGTACTAAAAGTCTAAACTTTTTCTAATCTCCATTGTATATTGTAGATAAGAAGAGTTATTCAAAATTTTTGTTTTTTTTTTTTATCGAAAAAGTTTAGGGAGACAATGAAAATACTAAACAATGTGAACAATAAATATGTCGGATGTTCAATTCAATATGTATGCAGATGATTATGTTGATTCTTAGTTGGATGATTATTCCTTTTGATTCGATTTACTCATGCATAGTTATCCTAATGTTAGGGTTTAGAGAATAATTTAAAGGTAGAGTATTTTTTGATTTTATTGAGTGAATTCTAGAACTCATTGTTAACAATGTGAACAAAAGTCCTAACAAAACCGTTCTTTATCCTATATACTTGTATGTTCTTCATAAAGCTTCAAAATATGTACAACATATGGGTCATTGTTAATTTGTTATTCCAAGGACCTCTGTTTGTTGTTTAGCTTATAATTTTGGTTTCTTGTAATTACTTCTAGATGAGTACAGGCTTGTGAATCGATACTACTTACAACTAGTTCGTTTATGAATTTATGGTATATATTAACCAAATTCATGCATGGTTTCTTGTTGATTTGATTCGCCATGAGCTTCGTATTTTTACCTTTTTCATCTTTACGGTATCTGTGATTGGTCAGTGCTGCTTCTAATTATATTCTCTATTCTCCCTCTTAAAATTAGGATTTTGAGTCGGTGGAACGAATTCTTGAAGAAAGTTTTGCTCTTCTAAAAGGTAAAGTGTATCAAGTGATGTGTAAATTCTCATTTTCCATGCCCTCAGGGATATAATTTTAAATTTTTATGTTGGCAAGTATGATTGATTGGTTGGTTGGGTTATCTTGTCTCTTGGTATTCTTGAGTGTCAAAGGAAGTTCTTTCTCTCTTCTGGTTTAGGGGTCGTTGAAGAAGTGATCTTGGCATAAATTGAAATTGTGTGAACTAGGTGAATATTACTTGATGTCTGTTTTTATTAGCTCGCATTCATGAATGAAACACTTCTGCCAGATATTTTAGTTTGATCAGGTTTTGAACGTTGTTGTAGATAATTGCAAAACTATGAAAAGGAATCTGCTTTGTTGCTTTAATGTTTGAGTGCTTAGTTTTCTTGCACTCCATTTTTGTTGTTTTGAAGCATCTAATAGCTTTATAATAAACACCAAAATCAGTTACTTAATATAAAATACATATTGAAATATAAATATACATTAAAAATAAATTAAACAATATATATATTTATGCATAAATATATTAAAAAAAATAGATTAATTTTAGTTTATGCATAA
>NC_029786.2:86969536-86971190 GCF_000816755.2 Arachis ipaensis
TATGTATTTATACACAAATATAATTAACTGATTTTAGTGTATAAATAATATTTTTGAATTTTTTTTTTGGTCAAGAAATAGTTTTAACAAAAATAGATCCTCTCAATTTTTTTTAACAATGAACAGAATAAAGCGTGATCTCTAATTTTTTAATGTTTTTTTTATTTTTCTTATTCCACTTATAAAATTAATGATAAAAAATCACATTTTATTCTTTCAATTATTAAAAAAAACAAAAATCATTCCCTAGTTTTAACACGGTGTTTGGGACTTTGTGTGTTTCACTTTCACAATTTTGTGGGATTTTGCAAATCATTTTCACTACTAGACAATAGGGAGATCTATTGACAAATTTTTTTTGGGTCAGAGATCTATTGGCAATTTGGCACCATTTTTGAGTTTATATTTTTGGGCCATTAACCATATTTTTGGTGTTGAGCTTGCCGCTGCAAACCACTTGAACCAGGCCCTAACTAAAAGCACAAGGGTTTCAGGGAGTTATGCATTTGACTATGAAAACCAACTCGTACTCGTAATAAAAGATAAACAACCAAGTTGGATACTTGGATGTGTTGTTGAGTCGAGCTTGTCCTGGCCCAATCCATGACAAAAGAATTCAAGTGGGTTGATCGAATGATGAGTCCACTCCTCTGTTAAGTATTGAAAATTTAAATTATATCTTGTATACAGCAATTTACAATTTATTAGTTAAGACAAATTTTAAAATGAAATTCAAATTTGCTAGAGACTACTCCTTAATTTATCGGGTTGCCGTGAGATAAAAAAAAAAAGAGTGCTTTAAAATTATTAAATCATCAATTTTTTTTCCAGTATTGATGATAACACTTAAAGATTAATAGCTAGTTAGAATTATATAAGATTAGATGGTTACATGGTCTATATCCATGACAAAAAAATAAAAAAAATTAGCCATTAAATAGACATCATGGATTTATATATTTATACATTTATTTTACATATTTTTACACGTAGAATCATACCCCAATGGGAAGAGTTTTTTGAATTAGCAACCAGCTCGAAGTTGCTCGGATTTATATCAAGTACCTTTTTTAGTTATCTAGTAACAGTGCTATACTGCTATGCCCATTTCATTTGATTGATTGTTCATGTGTTCTCTGTTCTAGTTTTGCATGCAATCAAGAGGATCATAACCATCGGCCACCACAATGACTATAGAAAGGAATAATATATTTATAATTTGTCAAGTTGACTACTATAAATAATTATATACTTACAACTATGATATTGCTGAGCTATAATATTCCATGTTTTGTAGCGATATTCTTAGGAGTATTTATGGATCGGATCTGATTCGCATATTTGCAGTATTTATCCGAATCTGATTTAAAAATTGTGAATATTGATCCGATCTACAAAGTTATCAAATCGGATCGGATTCGATCCACACAGTAATAGAATTGGATTGAAGATTTTATATAGAAATCTGCATATCTGCGAATTTACAAAAATAAATAAATAAATAAGTGAATATTCTTTTTATGTTTTATTATAACTAATAATTATTATATATGTTGTATTATTTTATTTTTATTATTTAAAAAAAGTGTTTAATAATATTTTAAAAGTGAACATGTTTAAAAAAAATATTGATATTTTTTAATAATTTTTTTTA
>NC_029786.2:86971199-86975081 GCF_000816755.2 Arachis ipaensis
AGATAAGATAAATTGTAAATGAGATATGCAGGGAGAGAATAGAAGGCAGCCCCATATTTATTTTATTTCAAAAATTGAAGAAGTATTGACACAGACTTGTCTCATGACAATAATCTAATAAAATGAACTCTAAAGAGAAAATTGATTTCCTTCAATCTCAATAAAAGGAGCATCAAGCAGCAGAGTCCATGGAAGTAATGTCATCTCAAATTTGGAAAGCAAACTAGACAAGGCTCTCCATAATGGAGAATTATATTGGAAGGAGAAGTCTAGGGTTAGATGGCATCAGGCAAGAGATCAAATAGTAGTTTCTTTCACCAGAAATTTTTTAACCGTATTCGTCGAAATAAAATCTGGCAATTGACAGAAAATCATGACGAATTAATTTCATCAAACGCTGAAATACCGACGGTGGCTGAGTCTTATTTTTGAGATATTTTTTTCTCCTCTTGCCACGATGATCTGAGCCCTCTATTCACTGATTTCGAGTCTAAGATTACAGCTTCTATGAACCAAAGACTTAGACGTCCGGTTACTATAGAGGATGTCAAACGGACTATTTTCAGTGTACACTCTCAGAGTAGTGTCCCAGGAGATGGTGGGATAACGGCTAAATTCTTTTAATATTATTGAGATATCGTCAGTGGTGATGTGTTTCATGCAATTAATGAGTTTTTTACGGGTGGTCTCATGTTGAAAAGTTTCAACCACACATAAATTTGTCTTATCCCAAAACTCCCAGATGTTAAAGATATGTCACAGGTGAGACCAATTAGCCTCTCTTGCTTAGTTTATGAAATTATTTCTAAAGTCTTAGTTCACAATCTTCAAGGAATGATGCATAAACTTATAAGCCCTTCTCAGAGTGCTTTTATTAAAGACAGACTATTTTCTAATAATATCTTAATTGTCCAGAATGTATGCATTATCTCAAGAAAAAAAAAAACAGGGTTTGAAACATGAGATGACCCTCAAATTAGATATGAGTAAGACCTATGACAGAGTAGAGCCCTAGAGTGGAACTTTTGTGGTTTATGTTGGAGAAAATAGGATTTGATCTCCTTTGGATTAATTGGATTCATGAACTAGTGACAATTATTTTTTATTCTATGATGGTGGAATGAATAATCTTATAGTTTTTTCAAACTACAAAGAGGTCTCTACCAAGAAGATCCTCTTTCTCCCTATCTTTTTTTTTTTAATTTTGTACAGAAGTTCTCTTCTTCTTGTTACGCAAAACAAAACAAAATAATCTCATTGAGGGAATTCAGGTTAAAAGGCGCTGTCCTAAGGTGAATCATCTTCTATTCGCAGACAACTCTATTCTTTTTTGTAAGACTAATACAAATGTTCGTGGAAATATTATTGATTTATTAGCTACGTACAAGAGTTTCAGTGGTCAGAAAGTTATTCTTGGCAAGTCTACAGTTCTTTTCAGCCATAACACTCCTCCTGATTCTCGCGTTCGTCTGGCTGCCTCCTTAAATATTTCACACATTGGAGTTCAAGATAAATATCTTGGGCTGTCATCTATTGTTAACAGATCAAAGAGAGCCACTTTTAATATGATAAAGGAGAAAGTACAGAAAAAAATTCAAAAGTAAAAACGTAGTCTATTGTTTGTTGGGGAAGATTGGTTTTATTAAAGACAGTTGGGGAGGCAATCCCGATTTACACACTCTCCTGCTTTAGATTACTAGACAGTCTAATCTCCAATATTCACTCCATACTGACTCAGTTCTGATGGAGTCAAAAATGAAATGAAAGGCGAATGCCCTGGATCAATTGAGACACTATGACCTGCCTAAGAAAGAAAGAAGACTTTGGTTTTAAAGACCTTAGGGCTCAAAACCTTGCTCTGTTAGACAAATAGTATTGGAGAATAGCAACACATCCTATTTTTCTATTGGCCAGAATTTACAGAGATAAATATTTCAGAAACAGAAATATTTTAAATGCAAAACCTGAAACACTCCCTTCTTGAGGATGGAGAATAATGTTTTGCAAGACAAAACTGTGGTGGAGAAGGGGCTTACCTGGAGAATAGGTAATTGTATAAACATCCGTATGTTTGATGATCCATAGTTGCCTCCCTCATATTCCTTCACTATGTGAATAAATCTTCAATACTCAGCCATTGTTGTTCCCAGAATAAAAGACCTGATTTCCGAAAAAAAAATTTGGAATTAGCCGTTAATTATAGAGATATTTTCAAATGATATTTCAACTAGAATTTTATCTCTAAAAATTGAAGATGGAGACGACAAACTTCAATGGGTGCTAAACAAACATAAGAAGTATGATACAACTTCGGGCTATAGAGTGGCTTACCTATTTTTGCATCCTTTGCTTGAACTTTGTTAAACCCATATCTAGCAAAAAGCCTCTTGGATAAACCTTTGGAAGATGAAGCTCCCTCACAAAATCAAACTGTTTATCTGAAAGTGCCTCCATGGGTGGCTCCTGGTTTTGGCCCAGATTCATCGAAGATTTTTTTCAAAACACTAGCACTGTGTCCCCATTGCCAAGAAGAGGATGAAACAATCCCCCACTATCTTACGCAATGTCCAGCTATAAGAGATGGTTGGTCCAATAGTTGAGCTTTTGTCTCCCCACCTATCCAATTGCTGATTTTTTGCCTTGGTGGAACACCACGACGTAGCAGCTTCGTTAAATAGTTGGTGATGATCGGAACCAACAACTCCTTGCTATTTTATGCTGGAACTATTAGAAAATTAGGAATCTCTTTATCTTTGAACAAATCATCATTGTCCCAACTTCTATTCTTGATGTTTCCATTAAATTATTTCGAGAAATTTAACGTCTTCTTGTAACTTCTCGTTGATTTGGTCCACAAGCCCTGTTCTTTTGAAAGAAGACTACTTTCTCTTATAATTTACTTTTCCATTTTTCACCATCAGATTTTTTTCTAAGTGAAATTTATTTAGGATGGAGATCCCCATTCATTGTTTCTTGTCCTGATATGGACCTTGTATTTCATTTACCAAAATTAATGAAATATATTTCTACTTTCGAAATTTTTTTAAAAATATTTTTATGTTTTGCAGATATACCGAGATCTGATCTGTGAATGTGCGGATTAAATTCAAACTTAAAAATTAAACCGCGAATATTAGATCCGATCTGATAATTTTAATGCGGATTAGATTGAGATTTTGGTTATATCCGATCTGATCCGCATTCACCCGTATATCTTTACTTGTTGTTATTAAAGTTATAGCACTCAAATCATTGTTGGGAAAAAAAAATTATTGCTAAAAAATAATTTTTTGAGTAATATCCTAAATCAACTTTTAAGAGTTATTTAGTTGAACACTGTAATTTTTAATAAAGTTTAATTGTCAAATTAATCTTTATTTTTTTATTTTATTGCACGAATCAATTTTTAGTACTTTTATTTTTAATAATAGTTGTAGTCTTGAAGATAATACCAGGTAAAACAACTTTCACTTTAAAAAATTATCCGCAAAGGTACGGTTATAGTATCCATCACAACAATCAGAATTTAAATTTTCTCAATTTTAGATTTTTATTTTAGAGAATAAAGTGAAATTTTTATCATTAAATATTTTTTTCTTATATTTTCTCTTAATTTCACCTATAAAATAAATAATGATAGATCATATTTTACCTTCTAAAATAAAATTCAAAATTTAAAGAATCAAAATTCCAACCATTATTACAACTGAAAACCCTAATGAAAAAGGCTCTACTTACCAAGAGCAATGACAAATTGACAGCTACCGTTTTATTATTGTTTTAAAAGTAATCAATTTCAATCGGTGCCAAGAAATTAGATTACACTTTTTATTTTTGATATTGGATTCATAAAAGTACTTTTTTTTAAATTATAAATTATTG
>NC_029786.2:86975161-86978424 GCF_000816755.2 Arachis ipaensis
CCAGTCAAATAATTTTTTTATAGTAATATAATTGAACTTATTTATAAACGCCAAAGATATATTTTTATATAGTAACTGACTTTTTTTTCTTTTTTTTCTTTTTCACATTTAACAAGGTTGTTTCTTTTCTTTCTCAAATTTTGAATATCCTTCGTTCATATCCTTCAATTGAAGGGTCTAAGAGGTTGCTTTCATGAAAGTGTATCCCACAAAGATTTTGCACATATTGTAGGTCAGACAAATCTGGCTTAGAACAGTTAAGAATGTTCTCATCGTTAATTTTTCTTGCAATTGCCGTGTTTCTCAGAAATTGTTCATTGATTTAATTAGTGAACTAATTAATTCCAATGATCATACTAAGATATCTCCAAATAGGATGTGGTCCTTTCAACACCAATATTATAAATCTTTTAAATCAATTTCAAATACCATATACTTTTTTATTTGTTTTGATTGCTCCTCATCCCATTAAAAAAACTACAATTGATAATGCTATGTAAGCAACTAACAAATTCCTCACTCTTGCATGAATGGTCAAATGATGATTTGAAAAACTAAGACATACACATTCAAACAAGGGAATATAATGAAATTTGGGGATGATAATACAACAAGTCTTGTCCGGTGTAACTACTACAAGCATGTTTGTGCGTCACCCTACCTTGCTTATAAGAATTTCTATTACATAATTAATTGTGAAGAATCATAATTATTATATGATCGAGTAGGGTTATTTTTATCAATCATGTTAGACGTATACTAAAATTGGCCACTGGTGTATAATACGCACTAAAATATAAAATACATACTAAAAATAAATTAAACTATATTTATACATAATTACATGTTGGTTAATTTTGATGTGTAGATAGCATTTTTGTATTTTTATATATACAAACTGTTTGAGTTATTATTAATTGATGAATTTCTAGTAGCTTAATTAGTAATAGAGCATTCGAATATTGTATTAGATTAGCTAGTGACAAAAAGAAAAGCTAGAGTGTCCATTGATCTATGGGTAAATGAGGAAAATTGCGATGGTAAAAGATAATCTAAGAAGTATTTAATTTGTACCTACTATATAAATATGAAAAGAAATTGGAGCTAAGAATGTTTGCTTGGAAAACAAGAAAAACAGAAAAATAATGTGCAAAAGCAGGAGAATTGAAGAACAGAGAGAAGAATTCGGGAGTGTGGAAGCTTGACGGCAGAATAGATCAGAGAAAGAGAACTACTTCTCATTCAATTAGTGTGCATTTTTTCCTTCCTTATTTAATACAATATCATAAAATTATTTATTTTAACAGTTTAAATTAATAGAAAAAATACAGACTCTTTTATTAGTGTAACTTTTGAATTTGTCCCTGAACATAATAATCCAATAAAAATGGGGCACTCTATTGTACAGATTGAAGTGGTATAGAGAAAATATAATTCCTTTTATAATTATTTTTTATTATTTTATTATTATTCAAAATATAGATCATACCTTTATTAATTTCTCTTTATTCCGTGTTCAGTTGATCCAAATCCGTTTAATTTATAAGTTATATAAACGAAGTTAAATTGACTCACTTTTAAATGAGATGCAATTTTTCTGGCTCGAGTCGCTTATTTTTAAGAACAATAGGATCCGAGCCAAATCGCGAGGCAAAGTCTATTTTGATCGCTGTATTTAACTTATGACGAGGACTTAATAATATTAATAAAAGAGTCATTTTTCATGCTTCAATTACAAGCATATAGTGGTAAAAGTTGTCTTTTTTGCAGGGCGTGATGATATTTTTGCTAAATTTTTTATGTCAACAACACTATCAAAGGTCGCACGTATGGCAAAGCCCCATTATATGTAATAAAGTATAAAGTACTAGTTGCACCTAAATTTGTCTTTGCTTTGTTTAATTTTATTTAAAAATCAATAAGTTCAAGACTTCCATAGTTAATTCAGAAATAATTGACCCTAACCGATGCAATTTCTTCAAGATTTTCTCCATTTTAATCAGATAATATAATATGTGTAAAATAGTCATCAATTTTCTTAGGAAAAAAATTTTAGGAAAGAGATGCTCGTCCGAGAGAGTATATATATATATATAAACTGTCACTGCAGCTGAATTTTAAAAGAAAAAAGAAAAAAAGATCACGTATTTGATAATATTAGCTCTAAATATATTTATTTTTCAATAAATTGAAAAAATACTAGAGGAAACCATTAATTAAAAACAGAAAGAGTAAAAGAAAACAATAATATTATCTGTTTAATGGTAGAATTTAAACTATATTTGTATAGAAAGGTATTAGAATTTAAACTATATCCGTAGTTCAGGGTCAATCGTGCAGTTAAATTGATAGAATGTTGGTGAATTTGATTTTATTGTTATCATTTGGAGCACTTGAGTGAAAAGAATGATAGAATCTTCAGGAATTAAGAAATGGATATTGCAGGAGGAGTAGTTAACAGGTCAATTAGGAGTTACAAAGAGTGGAATAATATTTGATCTTTTGGGTTGTTACTAGCTTTTGCCGAAGATGATTAGGAATTAGTTTATTTTATCTATTTAATACTTTTCTGTTGATGCTTCACCTTATTGTATTGAGCTTTTTGTTTAAAAAAAAAGAAAGGTATTAGAATAATCGATAATGATAGAAATTAAGGAATTTGCGCGGAGATTAATAATTTGTTTAATGTTAATTTTATATATTTAATAATTTCTGTATTATGAGATGAAGAATTTAAAACTTTATTTTCGCTAATGTGCATATGTATGTATTGAGAAAAAAAATTCTTTTTAGTTTTAAATATGCACGAGTCATCCAGTGTCATACTCATATCACACACCCATAAATAATCTACCAATTTGATTTTCTTTTGATATTTAATTTTATTTTATTTTCTAGTCATATCCTTCTTCGTTACCATCTCTCTCTCCACAGATGTTGATTTAATTTAATTTAATTCAAACAAGAAATTAAATGAGAGGCTTAGATTTGAAGTAACACAAGTAGAAAGCAAGAAGACAGATTAAGCAACATCCCGGATCCAGAACAGGACATTATATATAGTACTATTAGCTACTTGATTGCAAAAGATAACTATATATAATGTATGAAGCAGGTACATGAATGTCTTTTCTAATTTGTCTATTAAGTGGAAAAGAATAATTATTGATAGTGTTAGTTTTAAATAGCAACAAGTAGCGGACAAATACAATTATTCATATATATATATTTTTTTATGTTAAACTAGTTCTAGTATTTCTAAA
>NC_029786.2:86978651-86980115 GCF_000816755.2 Arachis ipaensis
AAGTTAATCTGTAATTTTATTTAATTTGAATACGTTCACACAGTATATACTTTTTCTATTAATAATGATAAAAAAAACTCTACAAGCCATCAGTAGTGAAGTGAATTTGAAGTAAATAATAAAATAAAACATTAAGCAAGCAAGGTAGCTGAAATTTTGAAATTTTTTTAATTTCTTTTAAAGCTAATATTTTCCCCATATACTTTCCTATTTAAATTATTATATTGGTTTTTAATTATGGGTTAATTCAATTTAAATTCGATTCATATAATAATAGACAAACTCAAATTAAAAGAAGTATATTAATACTTAATTAATTAATTACGATATAACCTAAGTAAAAGGCTAAAAGCAAGTTTAGATTTAATAACTACTCCACGCGAGTTTTTATTATAAGGAGAGGAACTTCTCCCGCTAATAAGACATGGGAAGGTGGAGATAAGGTATGAGAGATAAGGGTAGGAAATTTTGGAATATTCATGCACTCATCAATGTCGATTATTATTTGGAGAAATTAAAATGAATTATACTCTTTGATGTATATTTTACAATGAGAAATTATTAGGGTACGGTTAACCTATAAAATTTTAGTGGTAAGAGTTTTTAAATAAAAAAAATCAATATTTTCAAGCCAAATTTAAAAGTCGTTGCATAAGTACACAGCTTAAATTATTTTGCATGAGTATCAATGGTAGGAATTAGGGATGGAATCAGGTGAGGTGGTCTTTCAAGGACTTTGGGTTTGGCCTAATTAAAAAAAAAAATTACAATAATCCTTTTCATCTTAAGAGGTAGACTAGACTTAGGCTCTGAAAAGTCTATAAGACCCTATTAGGCCACCTATTTAAAATTACTATACATATGTTATTTTTTAAAAGTGTTATAAGAACATTTTCGTTAGGAACTCATTCCAGTTCTTATTTATTTCTCACCTGTCATAAAAAATAACTTCATATCAGTTTTTGCGTCATAAACAGTAAATAGAAACTCAAAATATCTCTCTTTTTTCATTAGGAAGAACTAACTTTAATTTCTATTATAGTCCCACGTAATTAATAAATTAAAATAATTAAAATTAATATGATTACTATTTTTTATAAGAATATTATTTAAATTTATAATAAAAATATAATTTTTTAAATAATATTAATTATAATTTAATATAATTATTTAAATTATAATTAATTAATTATTATTTAATTATTTAATATAATTATTTATTTTAAAAATAATTTGTCACATGGCAAGTTATCATTTGCACACAAGTCCTTCTGAAGAGGAATTCTTCTTCCTCGATCCATGAACAGGGATGCTACTCTCTTTCTTTTCAACAGTTGGAACTCCATTATGTTAAAAAAAGAGAAAATGAAACCTTAAAAAATTGATGCGTTGGAGATGCTCTAAGTGAGATTTAAATTTCAAATTTTTAATTAAAAAATCTTATTATTTATTACTAATCTACTT
>NC_029786.2:86980169-86990206 GCF_000816755.2 Arachis ipaensis
TAATAAATATATGAAAAAATTTTGTTTCTACCTTATTAGATCTTAGTCTCCTTTAATATTTTAGTCTAATTTAAATAATTATCGAAATTAGCTCCTTAAGACTTTAGATACTTCTGATCTTGATTTTTGGTAATGGACTTAGAGAAATAGTTCATAATAAGAATAACGATTATCATGAAATTACTTATCTCAAAATGTTTAAAATGATAAAATGAGATATTTGAAGGCGCTATGCGTATCTACATTGAGACCAATTTTTGCTGTCAACTCCTTGACCAATGGACATTTGATCTAAATTGAGAAACCTCTTACAACTCTTTGTATGCTATAAAATTCTTCTCCAAGAATTAGGCTCACATACGTTTATGTGTGTAGAGGTAAAGGAATAAAACACTTGTATTTTTATTCTCATCTTTTTCCTTTACTCTTGGCATACATATATATAGTGTAAGATTTGTTACTGATTTTAAATTTGAATATCAAATTTAAATCATATCTTATTATTTTAAACTTGAATCTTTTAAATTTATGAATCATATCATAACTCAAATTGAAACAGAATCAGTTAGAATCTCATCCAAATTTAGAATTCAAATTTAGAAATAGAATAACTAATTATTCTTAAATCTCATTTAATATTTTCAATTATCATATTATTATTATTATATTCTTGGTACTAGCAAAGAATAGAATAATGTTCTGTTGAATTAATATAATTATTTATTTGATCAAATCAAAATAATAATTAAATAATTTTACAGCAAATATTAGAACACTTGTTAGTGTGTAACCCATAGGTTCAATACTAAGTGGGTAGTAAATTAGTCATACTAAATTTACTAATCAAGGTTGGCATCTAGCAACACTCCTTAACGACATGATAATATGAAGTAATATATTTTTATTAAGAATCCGAGAAGAACAAAGTATAGTTCCTTCCATCTTTTCAGCTCTTAGTTAACCCTTAGAGTATGGTTTAATTGTCAAACTCTAATTGTTACCATTATTATAATGAACTGTGAATGACTTAAAAAACTCATTTCTTCATTCATTCAATCCTCTTGGCCAATGTTTTATTCATCTCAGTCATTATTATCATAGAGCTCAAACTCTTTACCTAGAGTTGACGGATTCTTTATTGACTGATCATCAATTCTACAAGTATTTAAATCATACCAAATGTCCATTCAACTAGCACCCTAGAGTATCAGGTGTCTGGAATCAAAGTATAATAAATACATTATCAATTACTATGATAGTCGCAAGTCAAAGGAACTTTATTACTATGTTTATTTTGAGAATATCCTATTGACAAATATGCAGTAATTATAATCATTAAGAATTCTCAAAGTGAGTTAGTTCAATGGTCATATCTCTATATGCACCATATATATATATATATATATTGATCTTTCCGGATTATATTGTCCTTTTTAATAATCCTATGACCAACAACAATTTAGATTAAATTATAAAAGATTTATCTCTCAATATTATGATCATTATCACAATGATAAATCTCTAAATTTAATCAAGAATTTTATTATATTAACATTTTAGTAGAATAACAGTAACAAATTATTTGATACATGATTGATTGGATTGTGGTTATACTATTTATTCCCAACATTTACCTCGGCAATAGATCACATCAACAATCTAAATACGTTATTTTCTCAACTCTCATAGTTTGATTACAACATAATAGAAAATGAACATGCAGAGCTTCTACTTCAAAGTCTACCAGATTCATATAATCAGCTCATCATTAAATTAACTAATAATATTTTGACAGACTATCTTTTCATTGATGATATTACTACTGCGATTCTTAAAGAAGAATTTAGCCTCAAGAATAAGGAAGATAGATTAGAGAGCTCAAAGCAAGCAAAAGCGCCGTTGATAACGAAAGGGAGATCAATGGAGCATGGTTGTAGTGGGAGTCAAAGTAGACCAAAGTCACAAGAAAGAAGTAATTCAAATGCTATAATTGTGGCAAGAGAGGGAACTTCAAGAAAAATATAGAGAAGGTTCCAGAAGGATCAAGTTCTCAAGGATGCGTTGCGAGTACCTCTGATGATTGGGAAATTATGTATGGCGAAGTAACAATTGGTTCTAAAGGTAGCAAACAGCTTACTGATGTCTGGATTGTTGATTCAGAAGCAACTTGGCACATGACTCCTCATCCTGATTGGTTTTTTACATATGAACAAGTATTCGAAGGATTTATGTTTATGGAAAACTATCATGCCTTAGAAATTATTGGAATGAGTACTATCAAAATAAAAATATTTGATGGTTCTATTCATTCACTTCAAAGGGTAAAACACGTGAAAGGTTTAAAGAAGAATCTGTTGTTGATTGGACAACTAGACGAACTTGGTTGCAAGACCCATATTAAAATTGAGATCTTGAAAATGTTAAAGATGCTTTTGTGGTAATAAAAGTAGAAAAGATTGCAGCAAATCTATACATGCTTATGGGAGATACTTTGCAAGAAGCAGAGGCATTAGTTGCTTCAGCAAACCAAGAAGAAATGATGATGACATGGCATCGCAAACTAGACCATGTGTCAGAATGAGGCTTGAAGATTCTTGTAGAATGAATCTTATTCCTGCACTCAAATTCATAAGCTTACCGTTTTGTGAGCATTGCATTACAAGCAAGTAACATATGTTGACGTTTAGTAGATCGACTACTCGGAGCAAGCAGATATTGAAATTGATTCATTCTGATATATGAAAGTTGTAGAGATGTCCTTAGGAGGAGCAAAATATCTTGTATTATTTGTTGATGATTACTCTAAGAGGCTATCGGTGTACCCGATCAAGAAGAAGTCAAACATGCTTGTAATATTCAAGGAGTTCAAAGCAAAGTTAGAACTTGAATCTGGAAAGAAGATCAAGTGTTTAAGGACAGATAATAGAAGATAATATGTTGATGGTGATTTTCTAACATTTTACAAATAAGCAGGTATTCAATGGTAATTCACAATTGCATATATACCTCAGCAAAATGGTGTAGCAGAGATAATGAATAGGACTCTCCTAGAAATAGCACAAGTTATGTTGCAAACTGCAAGTTTAGCCAAATCTTTATGGGTAGAAGCTGTTAAAACTGTCTATTATGTGATAACTCGATTACTATCAACCACAATTGGTTAAAGATACCAGTGGATATGTAGCAAAGTAAGTCACCTAATTATTCTTCTTTACATATATTTGGTTGTCCTGTATACATTATGTACGATTCTCAGGAAAGAACAAAGCTGAACCCAAAGTCTAAGAAATGTATATTCTTGGATTATACTGACGGAGTTAAAAAGTATCACCTGTGGAATTTTACTGTCTGCAAGATAGTTGTCAGCAGAGATATGATATTTGCAGAAGATGAATTGTAAAGAGAACAAGAAAATTACAGCACTATTTAAGAGATAGCCACTGTTCAAATCGATGAGAAATACAGAAAATGTGATTTTTCTGAAGCACAACCAGAGCACGAAGAACAAAAATCAGAGGCCAATGACATAGAAGTTCATCGATCCACTCAACAAAAAAAAACCATCATGGAATTCAAATTATGTTTTGGAAATTTATGATACATATTATTTTCTAACAGAAGAAGGAGAGCCAACAACTTTTATGGAGGCTATGTGCAACCAGAGGCTTCAATGTTGATGATAGCAATGCAAGAAGAAATCAAGGCATTACATAGAAACCATATTTGGAAACTTGTTGTACTGTCAACAAGTCAAAAATCCATTGGTAACAAATGAGTTTACGATCAAGCGAGATAATATCAAGTGAAATGATATCGTGCAAGATTGACTATAAAAGGATATGCTTAGAAAGAAGGTGTTGACTTCAATAAAATATTTTCTCCAATGATGAGACTAACTATTATCAGAGTAGTTTAGGCTATGTGTGCTGCATTTGATTTATATATAGAATAATTAGATGTAAAGACTACTTTTCTTCATGGAGAACTTGAAGAGGAGATATATATTCTCCAACCAGAAGGTTTTAAAGAACAAGAAAAAGAAAACTTGGTTTGCAAGTTAACTAAATTTCTGTATGGTCTAAAGTAGGCGCCAATGTGTTGGTACAAGAGATTTGATTCTTTCATTATTAGTCTTGAATACAACAGATTTAGTTCAGATCATTGTACCTATTACAATAGGTCTGATGATAATTATTTCTTTGTTGTTGTGTAGATGACATGGTGGTAGGCCCCAACAAAGATCAAATCCAAGAAATGAAGACACGGTTGGCTAGGAAGTTTAATACGAAGAACTTGGGACCAGTAAACAAGATTTTAGGGATGCAAATTTATTGAGACAAAAAGGATAGGAAGATTTGGCTATTACAAAAGAATTATTTGAGGAAGATCTTGCAAACAACATATAAGGCAGATTCGAGTACCATATGCATCAGTAGTGGGAAGCCTTATATGTATGACATGATCTGTACAAGGCCAGATATTACTCAAGCTATTGCAATGGTAAGTTGATTTATGGCAGATCCAGATAAAGAGTATTGGAATGTTGTTAAAAGGATCCTAAGATACATCAAAAGGACCTCGAATGTTGCATTATGTTTTGGAGGATCAGAGCTCATTGTCAATGGATATGTTGATTCAGACTTTGCAGGTGATCTTAACGAACAAAAATCTACTACAAGCTATGTGTTTGTACTTGTAGGAGGCGTTCTGAGTTGGCTATCTAAGTTACAAACTATTATAGCTCTATCTACTACAGAAGTTGAATATATGGCAGCTACACAAGCATATAAGGAAGCTATTTGAATCCAAAGGTTAATAGAAAAACTTGGGCACAAACAACAGAAAATTCATATGTATTGTGACAGTCAGAGTGCCCTACATATTGCAAGAAATTCTGCTTTTCATTCAAGGACAAAACACATTGGAATACAATATCACTTTTTTCGGGAAGTGGTAAAAGAAGGGAGTGTGGATATGCAAAAGATTAACACTAAGATAATCTAGCAGATGCCATGACAATGCCAATCAATACTCAAAAATTTGAATGGTGTAGATTCTTGTATGACCTATTAAATACATGAGCAACATGAATTTTGAAAATTTACCAAAATTAGCTTTATGTGAGAGATTATAAAAATAGTAATGCTAGTCTTTTTTTACGGTTGAAAAGAAAATACTATTTTTTTTTGAGAAAGAAATGGATGGAATCGTAATTAATAGCAATCATTAATTAGTTTATAGAAGAGAGATAGAAGCTCATTACAGATGATTTATATTGAAGAAGTTTTCCTATAAATTAAGTTTTTATATTTCAATTTTAATGAATTCAATCCAATAAGAGTAATAGAAATATTTGTAGTTTCTTTGATATTTTTTTTTCTTTGAGAGGAATTCTCCTATCTAATTTTTTGTCAAGAGAGAATGTTATTTTAATCTCCTTGTGATAGAAAAGTTGTAATTCTCAAAGATAGTTATTTAGTTGTTTTCATATTTTATACAGATTTTTAATTTTTCGTCTTTATACTTTTGTTGCGTCATTTGTCTGGTATCTAACAAGGAACATCTTTAGTGCATCTCTTTATGCAATAGTCTTTTTCGAATTTGCATTAATTTTGCATGGACGGTATTTTTTTTTATTTGCACAATGCTAAAATGTTTTCTTTTAAGGTTAAAAGGATTTAGTGAGAATGATGAGAATTTGAGGTATTCACACTTAAAATTTGTAAAAAAGAATGGTCAATCTGATTGTCTTTTTTAATGAGATGAAATGTGATTTATATTCATGTATGTGATAGTGCAGAAGCAGAGAATCAAAATAGGACTGCTTCAATAACTAACATAATTCATTTAGTAACTAACATAACTGAAACACAAGGTTGGCAAGTTTTTTGTGTATAATTTACTTTAATGGCTCCTAATTTTGTCTTTTAAAACCTACCAAGCATATTTTCATAAACTAAAAGGAGAGCTTTAACTTTAATTAGGGATAAAGACTCCGTTTTTGGCATAATAGAGAAGATGAATGCATCATACTCCTCGATGAAACCATTAGTGGTTGCTATGATATAATCTTCCAGAGGAATCATGTCGCTAGTGGAGGCAAGTGAGTCCACAATTTTTTTGATTCTATGCAAGTATTTGATGTAATAATACCTTGTTTTTTGATAAATTTCAATTAAGTCTTGAGTTGTTGCACTATGATTTTTGAAATCTTAGCAAAGTAGTCATTAATCTTGTCCCATTACTGATGTACAAATTCACAATTAAGCATGTGGTTCTTGAAAATGAAATCTATGGAGAAAAGAATCTAAGTCATAATAGGTTGATGATCTTTGATTTTTTAATCATTGTATGTCTTTAATTATGTGCTTGCCACCCTTGCTTGATATCGGGAGATTGACTTTAGCTTTCTTGATCCTCGGTCCTTCCTTCTGATCAATAAATTGTATTAGCCTTACATTATGAACTCACAAAGGTATCCCCAAATCAAAACGAATTGTAACATCCCAATTTAAGCACAAATGGTGTAAAAGAAAGAAAATTTTACATTACTTGTTGCATGCCAATTGGCCATTGCAGAGGATTTTGCTACCTAAGTAGTGTCAACCCATGCCACTTGCAAATCCAGAGCCTCAATGGCTAAATCACAAGCAACCATTACACAAGCAGCAACATTTTTCATATTATCCCCAAATTTATAAATGTGAATTTAGTGTCTATTGAAACTAACTTATAGTGCAATATTCCCGACCCAACACTATATTGCCTACCAAAAGAAATGACTCTGTCCGTTGAAACCTAAAACATATCCCGAAATGAAAAATTTATGTACATTTTACTATGGCCTCACCTGGGTTTGTGTTACAATCCTGCCAACTCTGGCGAAATTCTCAAAAAAAAGAGCTTCTCGATGATATCAAATTAGGGCATTGTATTCGTCGATGATCTAAAGTCCCGCATCTACTGCACTATCTCCGCTTTGGACCTTTCAAACTGCGGGCATCGTTTGAATGCCCAGTTCCTTTCGTGCGAATGCGTATAGGATCATTTAAACGCCCCAAAGTCGTACCTTGTGCAAAACATTCAGTGCCCGATCCCAATCGCAACCCATTCCTCAACTCCAACATGGCAGTGTCCCTTAACATGTTGTCTATGAAAGCCTTGAAGTCTTCTTCCTTGAGACAGGCCACTTTGGCAAGACGCTTGCTTTGATCGACGAAAGCACCTACTCTGTTAAGATACTACGAAGCAACATCTTCTATATCCGTAACAACACTTGCCCTTGGTAAATAATTTTTTGTGCCCTTAAAAGATGCCAGGCACATAGTCTATGATGGGCATCCAGAAAGACTTGCATAATAGCCAGTTGCCGCAAGATCCCATAAGTGATAACTGCCTTTGGGGCCTTGCCCCTACACAATCAAGGAAGTTGCTCAAAACCCATTTGTATGAATCCTGCGACTTATAAGATACCATCTCGTTTTGAAGACACATGTTTGATTATGGTGATTCACTCTTGACGAAATAATCACCAGGAGATTGTATTTGTTCTTGTCATATGTCGCATCAAAGGCCAACACATCCCCAAAAACTTCATAATCTTCTTGGCTATGCCCGTCGCTCCATATTAGGTCGCATATTCGGTCCCCCTACATCTCCAAAACAGCCTTTCGTTATCCCTAGTAGCTTGCTGGAAAAACTTAAGGGCATCATTCACATTCCCATTCTGCAACGTACATTGCTTTCGAATCTCGTTGTGCATATCTTGCTTCGTAAATTTAACTAGATTATATCCCCCAACCTGGCAAACAATTGGTGTATCTTAAGGATGCTTATTCCAACTTGCCTCAACATGTTCATCCGTGCATTTCAACATCCAACACACTCTTGTGAGCTGGCAAATGTCCAACGATTCTCTCGGAGAGTAAAGCATGATTGTGATTGTCAACAAATCTTCCAACGCACCACTTCCCATTACTAGTATTCTACTTGATCCTCATCTCTGCTAGATATCCGCACATAGTCACAGGCTTGTGCTCCAACTTCCTATCCGACTTCTCCAACCACTTCCTGTGCCTGAACCCCTCCCTGCTGCATGCAAAATTATATCTAACCACTTCTCCTTTGGCATTTTTACTCTTACTCTTCCGAATAGTAAAACCTTTTACTCTACTATAAGCAGCATAAAATTCCCTTGCTTCTCCTGGAGTACCGAATTTTATCGTCATTACCTCTTCAACCATTATATGTCCATAACCTCGGGAAGAATCAATAACCACCATTTTGAACTGTCCCCTTGCTTCGCTGCCAACTACATCCCCTTCAATACATGTGTCAAGAATTGTGTCCTGTACAATAATCATCAGCAAAATCCAACGACAACATAATTTAGTCAGTCGCGGTCAACTATCAACTCCCCCCACCCCAAAATACAATAAAAAATAAATATAAAATGCATCAAACTCACCTCAACAACGGTACCACCATCAGAGAATGAGGTTTCCGGTCCCGTTGACATTGTTGCGTTGATAGCATTGTCCGAACTCTTTTCTGGTATATTACAAATACTTCATCTTCAATACAAACAGAAGAAAAATACACAAATGCACAAACCTAATTGCCAAATCAGACATTATTACAGTGTCCCAAACTAATTTGAAGAATGCTAGAAGATCAGCAGAATTTATGATTTATAGTCATTATTACGTTATTAGTGTTTTTAATGGTGTGAGATTATTTTTTTTTTACTGATTAAATACAGACCAATTTTTAATAAAGATGCTAACCCCTAGAATTTCTACTAATGACTATTCGCACAAACCAATGCTATTAAAAAACTACGCACACTTACACACCCTAAACGAAGATATTCTCACCGGAAATGGCTTCATCAAAATAATCGGACTCCGGAATAATAATTAATAAGTGTAATAAGTGAATATCAAAATAATAGCTGGTTTATACTCTTTAGCATGACTTGGTCATTGGTTCTACTAGGAATAATATAATAAGGCCTATAGGTCAAGCTACAACCATTTATCTTAAAAAAATAAAAAAATTGGAAAAAGAACCATATATATGAAATAATATAATTAAGCCAATTAATTAATAAACTAGTCAAAGGGACATTTTTTTAGACTCATTTCCTGTATAATAATAGTATGGTCATGCAGTCTTTTGATGACAAAATATTGGTCTAATTAAGTTTCTTCAGTAGTTTGTTGATTAATATCTTCAACTCTTCATCATAAGCTACCATAAATCTACATACTAATTTTTTCGTCATGTCCATCAAAAACGGCATTCACTGAGTACAAGAACAACCGTCCAAATAGAATCTTTTTTGGGAGTTTAAGTGGAGGAAAAAAAAGGAAGAAGAAGAACTTCATTAGGTAGATGGGGGATGTATGTTTTATGCTAAAAATAAAAAGTGACAAAAAAAACCATCCATGTCTGTGATGATTTTATTTTGTTTATTAACAACAATGTGTCATTTGTGTTATGAAGTTTCAGGGTGTCCTTATTTACGGAACCTTGTCTATTTTGCTTTTGTTCAAAATCTAATAATAATAAGAGCAAGTTGCCAAGTTCACATAATTATTGCTTCTGAAGAAAATCAGGATGTCATTTGGCCAATAGTTTATTTAGTACGTAGATATAATAAGAACAAACAGTTAACTAGATGTAATGAGTTTTATAAGAAAAATAAGTAGATGCGTAACTTGTCTCGAGAAAATAAAAAAAAAAATTAAAACAATTTTGCTGTTATAGCGTTCCACATATTTTTTAATAATAATAATAACCACAATATATATTGTAGAACATCAGAATAAACTATTAGTCTATTACAAATTAAAATAATGAAACATATTTGGTACATTGTCAATTTAGTATAATCGCAGGATGCTTCAAACTTTATATGGATTATGGATCTCTATTTGTCCTGTTGGAAATAATTTCTTTCAGAATTTTAAATTATTCAATAAAAAAAATACCAAAGGATCATTATAAATTTATTATGTTTAGTTATCATATTT
>NC_029786.2:86990292-86992443 GCF_000816755.2 Arachis ipaensis
GATCATCTTTAGAGTTAAAATATGGAAAATGAATAAAAAAAAAAATTTTATTAAACAAACAAGGCTTGATTATAGGCTCTCCTAATATACCATATTAAAAACTTTTCTCTAATAAAAAAGTGTAAGCAATAGTTGTGTAGACTAACATATTTTTATACCTTGTTGGCAAGCGTACGCAGGAACATTGTAATTATAATAAGCCAAGTCGACATTTGATATATTGCCTAACATACACGATCAGACTATAAGAAAAAAGAATTATTTTAATATTGTCTTTTTTAACAATCATAATTAAGTATAAAAATTAATATATATTTTTGATAAATATCATAAATATCAAATTTTTTATTTTTTTTTGATGAATAATTTGATCATAAAAAATTATTCCTCAGTTTTAATACTTATTTATTTTAAATTTACTCCACTATTTTTCTTTTTCTTTGGGTTCCGTTAATTTTAGCATCACACTACTCTCAATTTGGGATCATATTACTCATTCTTTATGTTTAAAATTTTAGTTTATTCTTCGATTTCAAGATTTCATTTCATTCTTTGTTGAAAATTTTTGTTGAAAATTTTTTATGGTCAATAAGTGTCAAAATAAATAATATTTTTGACAGTTAATAAGTATCATAGAAAATATATTCTTAAATTTTTCTAACAAATTATTTTTGACAGCCAATATTTATCAAAATAAGATTTAAACTATTTTTATAATTACTTATATGTTAAAAATATTATTTTTGACAAAACTTTTATTAATATATTTTCATAATTAAAATAGTGTCAAAATTTTTTTTTTGATGAATTTTAATTTTTTTTTACACATATAACCCTAAAAAATAATCTTTATTATTGTAGTGCGCTGATAATTCAAGTTAATTAAATCATGTTAAAAAAATTTAAATTGTTGATATAACGTATATTATATATAGTAAAGTAGTATAGTTGGCCTGCTGGGATCTAATATTTGGATAATCTTTTTATCTAGAATTGGGTAATTTTATGAGAAGAAATTTTTTTTTCAACTATTTTATTTTTATGTGAATAATCAAAAATTAAAAATAAAATAAAATAAGTTGAGATTAAATTTTGTCCCCAAATTATTCCATATCTCTTTTAAATAATTATTTAAATATTTATAAAAAAAACTTAAATTAAATTTACAAATTTTTTTCTATTTATAAGAAAATAGTATTTTCTTTTTATATCTTTGTCAACTAAATATAATTTTTTAGGGTAAATTACCTGTTTAAAATGAATCAACTCAAAAATTATGTAATTGACCTGTTTCAAATTAATTAGGTTATGTCCTACATAAATCATGCTTGCCTACGATTTTTTAATGATAAGAGAGTTCTTGTAAATCGTCCTTTGTCAGACCGATCTAGTGTGAGACATAGAATAGGGTAAATCAGTTTTACCTAAGACGATTTAGTAGGAAAGGGACTATATATAAATCGGTTTTATCCAGATCGATTTAGTAGAAAAAGCGCAAGCCTATATGAATTGATTTTATCCACGGATTGTGTGTAGGTGCAAGGCTATATAATTTGGTTTTGATCATGACGATTTATCATTTTGTAAATTATCCTACCCGATCGGAGAATTCAGATACATTTTGATCGAGACGAAAAAAATGTGTTGGATGATACCAATCGTCTTTACCGATTAAATAGCATCGCTTATGTTGGACATATAAAGATGTTAGTATATAAAATTTTTATTATTTTTATATTAAAGTAAGCGTAAATTCTTAATTCATTAGTTTTTAGAATGATTGTAATAGTATTACTTATTAGTGTAGTTATAAATAAAGCTAGTATGTAGTATATGTTGTACAAAGTTAAAAGTAAAGCTATAAATAAGTCTAAAATTTGTTATTGGTTGAGCTAGATTTTCTATAGATAAGGATAAATTTGTCATAAATAAATCTAGAGTTGTTATAGATGTTAGGAGTGAGTATTGTTTTGGTCCCTAATATTTAGGGTCAGAATCGAAACCGTCCTCAATGTAATTTTTAATTTAGAATCATCCTTAACGTTTTATTTCGTATTAAAATCGTCATTTTTAATAAAATTTTTAATTTTATTACTAAATTACTCCTATTCTAATAAAAAATTATAAAAAAAAAAAAAAGAAAACACGCGA
>NC_029786.2:86993161-86998118 GCF_000816755.2 Arachis ipaensis
CTGTGGGTGGCGCCTTGCTCGGTTCGAGAGAGGGACTAAAGACTGTCGCTGCTGCCGCCGAGGTTTGAAGCGGCCACGGCAGGGGGGAGAGGGAAAGGGGAAAAGGAGGGGGAGGGGGGCGCGGCGCGAGGAAGGAGAAAGGATGAAGCGCAAGGCAGTGGCGGAAGGGGAAGAGGCACGGGCGGCGCCGGTAGTTCTGCTTCGGCTTCTGCATCTGCTTCTACTTCTGCATGTGCTTTCGATTCTGCTTCTACATCTGCATCTGCATTTGCATCTTCTTCTGCTTGCATCTGCTTCTTCTTCTGCATCTGCTTTCGATTCTGCTTCTGTATCTGCTTCTTCTTCTACTTCTGCGTCTATGTCTGTTTTGTTTCTGCTTCTGATTCTGATTTTGATTTATTATTTTTCTGATTTCATTGTTGTTGTGTGTTGATTTTGTTGTTGAATTTGATGTTGTTTCTGAATTTGAATAATGTGTTATTGTTGGTGTTCTTGAATCTGATTATTAGTATTTGATGGGAGTAAGAGGTGGTGGTGGAGTAAGGAAGGTGGTGATGGTGGTAAAGGTGCTGGTGGTGGTGGAGGGTATTTTTGTCCATAAAAAGTTAAAAGGATGATTTTAATACGAAATAAAATGTTAAGGATGATTCTAAATAAAAAATTACGTTGGAGACAGTTTCAATTTTGACCTAAACGTTAGAGACCAAAAAAATACTTACCCCTAGATGTTTTTATCCACTTTAAACGTTATTAATCCTATTATGAAGTTATAACCGAATTTGAAGTATCATATGTTTTCTATAATTAAATAAAATTTTTATTGCTGATTAATTTTTTAAATTGAATGATTAAATGAAACAAGTTTGTTATAGTTTAAAAGATTGTTGTAATTAGATTAATTACGTATAACATATTTAGTGTGAAAATATTATTGTGAGATGTAATTAACTCATTATATTAAGACCATTAAAAGATAGCGGTATATGCCTCTTCACGTACGATCATATCATGCCTTATTTGGAGGCTGTCGGACTGCAATCGGCGCAATCAAATGCAAACAATGGCAATGCCACCAATACTGCGTTTGGTGTAACGAACCATAGACCTTGAACGTTACTTCCTCTGAACCCTAAACCACCATCAATGTTCTCATAACATAATCTATTTCTAATGCAAGGCGGGATAAAGTTAGACAGTCCCATGTTGGAAAAGATCCACGAATTTGGAACTGGAAAGCGTATCTTCGATTGGAAAGTGAATCACAATTTTTGTGGATAATTTACTCGGCAATCTTTCGAGAAATGAATTGTTTCATATGTTCAAGTGGACAGGAAGGATAAATGACATCTATTTGGTACGTAAAGAGAAGTATGGCCGGATCCATCTGTTTGCTTTCATTAGGCATACTACAAAAGGAGGGGCAATAAAAGCCATTAAGGAGATGAATGGAATGCGATTAAGGAGCAAAGAGATCTTTGTGGGTGAGGCTAAGTATAGGAGGAGGATTGATGTCCGGAAAAAAACCACTACGCACGATGAAGATATCAGGGAGTTTCCTAATGAAAAACAGAAAAAAAATTAAAAGAAAGGATATTGAGGTGAACGAGAAAGAGAGAGTTGTTTTGGAACACCATGGAAGTGAAGAACTAGAAGCTCAGAGGGAATCGTTGGAGTTAGAATGGGATGCGGTGGTAATGATGCCACAGGGGCGCCTACGGGAGGCAGAGCATGACAAGGATAGAAAGGTAATTGCCGTTGAGGATTTGGATGAGTGGCATGAGAGTTTCTTGAAAAGGTGAATGGATAATCATTTGATGTATCCAGCAATTATGGTGAGTGTGGAATCAATGGAATCTCAAACAATCAGTAACGAAGCAATCTCTAAAAGAATGGAGACTTGGAAATATAGGGATAAACAAAAAGAAGGGGTTGATTTGGTGTTGAACCAAAGTTCAATTGGGGCTGGGTTGAAGCATATAAGTCCTAATATGTTAGTGGGGTGTGGCAGCGAAGTCGCTATGTGGTGCGATGAAAAGTATGTCATTGTGCGTTTTAAAAGGGCCTCTTTGCTGGCTGCTGCGGGCAACGGTAAAGAGAGAGGCGTGGCTCGTCATGGAGTTTGCGAAGGGGTTGATGCCACGGTGAACAGTGCTGACGAGGCAGATCTAGGAGCAGCGCGGAAGTCAGCTACTGGTGGCGGAGGTGATAATGTTTGTGCTGAGCTTGATGGCGTGGAGGGCAGGAAGGAGCGTGAAGCCCTATGCACCCGACGAGCAGAATCAAGCAGAAAAGAGATTGGCGGAGGCGCGAAGAATACTTCGAACAGCACAGCGGAGGAAAATATTCCACCAAGTGTAGTTAATGAGACCCACGCTAGTTTGGACGGGAGTGGTAAGCAGCATGTTGGCATATGTCTGATGAGGGGTGATGCAGTGCAGGATTCAGATTTAGAGGATGAGAATATAGTGGTGCAGGAAACTGGGTTGGATGATGAAGGGGCTGTAAGGAACATGGAAGATTTGGGAAACTCAGAGCAGGATGCAGACTATGAAACTAATCATGATGAGCACGGAAGAAGTTGGGATAAAGATACGGCTGAAAAATAGGGCTGCTTGGGATCTGGCTGTCGAATAAGGAGCTATTTTATATGACAAGGATGAGGACATTATGTCTATTCTCCAAGCTCAAAATGAAGTATTGGCACAAAAAAGAAGGCAAGCAAAGCAGAAAGAGAAAGTAAGAAAGAGCCACCCCAAAAACCGAAATAAGGTGTGTAAAGTTTTTAAATGAGTTTAGTTCGTGGAATATGAGGGGTTTAGGGGGTGTTGGAAAGTGGAAAATGGTAAAAATTTAAGCGTAAAAATAATGTGAATATGTTATGATTGATAGAAACAAAGAAGGAGGTGATTACTAAGTTTGATATAGTGCAATTTTAGAGTAATGATGCAGTGGGTTTAGAATTTGTGGGATCGGAAGGTGTGCTTCTGGAGGTTTATTAATAATGTGGAATGTTATGATGTTTAGGTTGAGTAATTGATACAAAGGAGAGAGATTGTTGTGTATAGAAGTGGAATTGACAAACAATAATTTTCATTTGTGTGATTTGCTTGGTGTATGGTATGCATACAAGGGAAGAGAAGCTTGCTGTGTGGGAATAGTTGAGTTTTTTATCGGGAATATGTCAAGTTCTTCTTTTCTACATAGGTGTCTTCAATGAGATTGTGCAGTTGGAAGAAAGGAAAGGTGCAAGTGTGTCAGCATTATGGAACTGGTGGATGTAGAACTGAATGACCGTAAGTTTACGTAGTTCAGAGGTCAATCGTATAGTCGGATTGATAGAATGTTGGTGAGTTTGGTTTCATTGTTATCATTTGGAGCACTTAGTTGAAAAGGAATGACAGAATTTTCAGGAATCAAGAATCAAGAATTGCAGGGATAGTCAACAGGTCAATTAAGAGTTACAAAAAGTGGAGTGATATTTGATTTTTTGGGTGTTGATGACTTTTACCAAAGATGATTAGGAATTAGTTTATTTTATCTGTTTAATACTTTTTCGTTGATGCTCCATCTTATTGTGCTGAGCTTTTTATTTCAAAAAAAAAAAAAGAAAACAGATTGAAGATTTGGAGTTGAATCTCCAAAACTCTTAACCACATCTCCAAACTTGACATACAACTCCGCCCGTTCTCACTTTAAGACAATTTTTGCCACAGTAAAACAATATTTACAAATCTTTGTGATTTTCTACGAGGTCACAAAAAGATAATGCTTCAAAAAATCTTTGTTGAGAATAATAGGGATCTTGTGTGCTAAGAACTAGCAAGTTTTGTGATTTGTAATAATCAATTAGCTATTATTGGTATTTAATGGTGTAAAATTTCATCAAATAGTATAAGATTGCTCACTTTTCTTTTGTCGATTAAATGCTGACCAAATTTTAATAAAAGTACTGATTCCTAAACTTTCTCATAAAACAATTTTCCCACTCACTTGATTCCACAAGTCTCAAGCTTCTATAGTATATTATTTTGCGAATTGATAGATGAACAAATGAGACATTGATTAGATCTTTGCTGCTGAATTTGATTCCCTTTCTAGATTTCTTTTCTTAATTTTTCCGTTATGGTGGACTAGAGCAAAAAATCTTTCATCATATATTTTGCAACCTCACACATATATAATACACACTGCATAACGTCTCCTCCCTGCTAAATTGTAAATTTGTAATACATAAAATCGATTCAGCCAAGCGAGTTTCTAACCTACTAAATCGTTTTAACCTAGATTGAGTTATCCATGGCTCTCTCTCTCTTGGTAAATTATTTTAAAAATTGATATAGGTAGCCTCACTCCTTTCTAAATCATTTTAAGCAAGAACGATTTATATACTTCGTGTAAAAATAAATTATTTTTTGTAACACCAATTTATTAGGATGTGGGGCTAAATCGTTTTAGCTAAGAACAAATCTGTAATCTAATTTAAAACAGGACAATCACGTAATATTAAGCCCAAATCATTTTAAATGTATGACTTATTCTATCTTTTAAGAATTTTTGTTGTTTTTGGCTTTTAATTTTTTATATTCTAGTACATTTTTTAATACTATACTCACAAAAATAATAACTATTTATTATTAATCCATTAAAATATATTTGTGTGAGAAGGAATAACTTCCTCGTTTAGAACGAATTTTAACAAGCCTTATAAGAACAAAAGAACAGCAGCATCTTAAGAAAAACAGTTCCAACTTTCTACCTTATTTTAGGCGACTAAATTGACATGTGATAAACTGTGTGTACAGTAACGAATCTAAAAATATTATTACGGGGCTAATAATATATATAATATTAAAAAATTATACAAAAAATTATATAATATAAGATGTATTACAAAAATATATTGATAGAAAATATATTTTAAAGTGCAAAAAATATGTGTATACTTTTTATTAACAAA
>NC_029786.2:86998221-86999280 GCF_000816755.2 Arachis ipaensis
AATAATCGATTTTTCGTATCATAAAATTCATCGATAATAAAATTTGTGTCAAATTTTTTAACAATTTTTTTTAATATAATTAAAAGATAATTAACAAAAAATTTATCTTTTATTTTATTTTTAAATCATTTTTTATAATATTTATAATTGTAAAAGATCTTTTGGTTATAGCAGTTAAAACGGTGTGTGCCAATGAAGGTAAATTTTAATTACGTAGTGGTCAAATAATGATACAGATACAGTAGTGCCCTTAATACAAGTGAATATGTATTATTATTGGTTTAATAATATCCGACACTTATATGACAAATTCACATAACTCTTGCACTTGATTCCAAACTTAATTATCACAAAATGTCAACTTTAGTGTTTAGTTGCCAAGTTGAATAGACTTTTTATATGAGTATAATTAAAAAAAAAAAAATCAGCCAAATTATTTATTTTAAATGGCATCTTTATTTATGTATATATTGGTTTCAGAAATTTTACTTTTTGGGGAAAAAAAGGCAAGTGCAATTGTAACTTACCAAGTTCCAAAATCACATTTACAATTATTATTATTGACATTATTATATATTAATTGATGATGTTGTTACTAAAGGACACTGGAAAACTGTACTCCATATGTTTTCTAATGCAATGAAGACAAAGGGAAATTAAAAATAAAGACTATTTCCATATATGATCACTTAAGTTAGACACCAATCGCCAGGCAAAGTTTTTAACATTTTTATTTCAGTTTTTTACTCTTTTTAGTTAAAATTTTCAACTTAATTTTTTTTTTATATAAAAATGCACATACAAACACGAGTAAACAAAATATAAACTGGATATTATCTAGGTATGTCTAAGATCAGTGAACAAAGCTTTTTTTTCTAAAATAAAATGGCAAAAAAAAAATACTGAATTTCTGTGTCTGGGGAAGAAATTTCAGTCAGATTTCTTGACTCAAGTACTGAACAATATAGCCACCCACACTTCACATTATTATGCCTAAGAGGCTAAGACACATTTCAGGACAATATATATTATTATTATTCCTTCTTTGATTTCTCATTG
>NC_029786.2:86999322-87001611 GCF_000816755.2 Arachis ipaensis
AAACAAAATAATAATAATATCAGGTTTAATTAATCATATTCACCAAGCAAATACAAGGTAGAGTACCCACCACTTCACCTCCACACACAAAAATTAAACTCTTCCCTAAACTCTCCCTATCTAAGATCTCATTAGACCTAGAAGACTTGTACATATAGCTTCCAATTCCAAGCTTATAGATTTAGGATCATCACTTTAATTGCACTACCCACCTTTTTCATTTACATTCAAACCATCTTCAATTCTTCTATTTCCTTCTCCAAATCCCTCTTTGTGCCTCCTTAAAGTTCTAGGAATAATATCTGTAGTCGCAACCGCAATTTAAAACCCTAATTCCAGACTGATCGGTGTTCTGTTTTTAATGGAACAGGATCAGTGTTGGACGATGCAAGCAAAGAAAAAATTTTCTTTAGGATACAATAATAATCTTATCACCACCAACAATAACGATCGTTCTTCCTATGACGAATCGTCATGGGAAGAACAAGCCTTTGCCGAAGACGCGGCCGGTGCCCTTGTTGGTGGATGCATATGGCCGCCAAGATCATATTCTTGCAGCTTTTGTAGGAGAGAGTTTAGGTCAGCTCAGGCTCTTGGTGGCCACATGAATGTTCATAGAAGGGATAGAGCAAGGCTTAAGCAACAACAACCCTCTAGTCCCAACAACAAGAATAGTAATAGTAATAATAATGATGAAGTTTTTCATAGCACACCTTTGGGATCATCATATAATACCCTATTATACCCCTCTACTACTTCTTCTACTACTCTTTGTGGATTAGCTTTTAAAACTAACCCTAATTCTGATCTTGTTATTCCTTCAGCTTCTTCTTCGTCACTACCCTCTACTCCCTCTTCTTCCAAGGCTTTGTTATTAGCTCCTCCATCATTATTTCCACCACTTTGCAATAATTCTTCTTCTATTCTTCTTCACAAGAATTCCCAAGTCTATTGTTCTCATCCATGGTCAAACTTTGGTGGAGATAATCAAAGGTTGTGTTCTAATAATAAGTTCTTCAACCCTGAAGAAGCTGATGTTGAGAAAGTCTCACAAGGTAAGGGAAAAAATGATGAAGGAGAAGAAGAAGAAGACGGCGATGACGACGACCATGTGGGTGTGAGCTTGAACTTGGTTGTTTGTAGAAGTCATCATCAATTTGAGGCTAAAGAAGAAGAACATATAAGTTTCAAGAGGAGGAAAACAGAAGCTTCATCAATTCCACCATTTTTACCAAACTCAACAAGCTCAGTTGATAGACATAATCATCATCACATGCATCATCCGAAGATGATTGAATTAAACCCTAGCTCCATTGAAGAGCTAGATCTGGAGTTAAGGCTTGGTAGCTGCAGCTCCGAGGTATAGTACAGTATTACATTGGAAAACAAAAAAAGAAAAAAAATAATGAATATAGTTCAATTATTATTGTTAATTATTACCTATATATCTTTTTATGATTGGTGTTTTTGTTTCTATTACTTCTTTTAATTATATATACCTCACAAGGAAGTTTTTTGTTTTTGTTTTTCTTTCTCATTTTTTTTTCAACATGTTTAATCCTCAATCACAATCCATCAATGCTATAGCAAGTTTGTAAACTATAGGATTGTTATGAATGAATGAATAAATGTAGAATATTCTTGACATTATTACTGTAACATAATTGGTTCTTGATGGCTCCACCGATTCTTACAAGGATCAAATTAAATGAAAGTTTTCAAATACTGACAATGAAAATTCTATATTTGGTTGGGTCCTTACTTTGAATAGTCCAACACATATCTTCTTGTTTCATCCGAACAAATATATTTCTAGTTTTAATTTCTTGCATTGCTGCTTAGTTTACATTTTGATGTTTAATTAGGGTTTCACCGATCACTATGAGTTCTTAACTTTTTTTTTTTTTTTAAGTTAAGAGTGAGACTTGAATCCGAAATTTTTAGGTGAAGATAAGAGACTGTTATTTGAGTTATAGTCCATTGGCATGAATACTTAATTACTTGATCTTCTATTATTTCCATTGTTAATTAACAAAACTAACGCAAATTTATCTGAGATTAAAGGCCAAGATGTGTAGATTTAGAATCAGATAGATTGAGAGAATTTATAAGTTTGATGATTTGTTCACAATAAGACGAATTATACTGAGTTTTCTTAAAATTTTGTACATTAACTGTATTTTTTTTATTTGTCAAGATTATATTAATTTCTTGAAAACCTCAATCTCTTTTTGAGGAGATTATTATTATTATTATTATTATTATTATTATTATGTTATACTTACATAT
>NC_029786.2:87001790-87002541 GCF_000816755.2 Arachis ipaensis
ATTAATCACATTGATTCTAACTAGAAAACATTTCTCTTGTGAGTAATTAATTATATTGATTTATTTTAACTAGAAAACATTTCTCTTGAGAAGATGAAAGAGAGAGAATGTAACTAGTGTTGTAAAATTTGATTGAAGCAGTGGAATTAGGGCATGTGTATGTGTATGTGGGGTTTAAGGGGTCAAGGTTACTGAGCATAGAAAATGGAGAAGCAAGCTCTTTTTCCAATTCAGTAATACCTCACTGACATTCCATCAGATAGACAACTAAACAAACCCATAAAAAAATAAACACCACACTCACTGATTGAAGCTTTTCATAGCCATATAAAGTCAGATACATCCCAACACTGATTCCCTTTTCCTTTGTAATTATTCTCATCCCATTCACCTAAGATCTAGTAGTGTATGCATGTGTAGTAGTTAGTATAATGTTTTTTATTTATATAATATCCTTTGCACTCAAATCCATTTGCTTGCTTCTCTCTAACACCTTTTTAATTATTAGCTAACAACCCTCTTTTCTAAATACCTCCAAATTTTTGCTACCTACTACAGAATCAAATTAAACCATAATTTCAAAAATTGAAAAAGGAGTGTAATACATAATTTTAAATTGTGTTTACACTGTTATAAAGATATAATTAGTCATATATTTTTTATTGATTTAAATATTTTAAAAAAATTGTTTCATGATATATTATCAAAACTTTTATAATAAAAAAATTTTAGAATTCGATTATTATTATTA